>NW_007253890.1:65804-116869 GCF_000164805.1 Carlito syrichta
GCTTTTTTTTGTTGGAAGTTTTCTTATTACGTATTCGATTTGCCTGATTGTTATTGGTCTATTTAGGGTCTCAATTTCTTCTGGTTCCAAACTAGGTAGGTTGTGTAATGTCAGAAAGTCCTCCATTTCCTTAAGGTTTTCAAGTTTGTTTCCATACAAGTGTACGTAGTAGTCTCTAATGATCTTTTGTATTTCTTCAGGGTCAGATGTGACTTCATCTTTTGTGTTTCTGATTGTGCTTGTTTGGTTTTTTTCTCATTTTTTCTTGGTCAGTCTAGCTAGGGGACCATCGATCTTGTTTATCCTTTCAAAGAACCAGCTTTTTGTTTCATTAATTTTTTGTATTATCTTTTTGTCTTCTATGTCCTGGATTTGAGCTTTTATTTTGATGATCTGGATTCTTCTGCTGAAATTAGGGTTTTTGTGGTCTTGCTTTTCCAGCTTCTTTAGGTGGTTTGTTAGGTTGTAAATTTCTGTTCCTTCCATTCTCTTCATGTGTGTTTATAGGGATATAAATTCCCCTCTTACTACAGCTTTCAGGGCATCCCAGAGGTTTTGGTAAGAAGTTTTTTCATTTTCATTTTCATTGAAATTTATTTATGCTTGATTTATGGCCGAGTATGTAGTCAATCTTAGAATATGTTCCATGTGGTGATGAGTAGAATGTGTATTCTGTGGTCTTTGGATGGAGTGTTCTGTAGGTATCAATTAAGTCCATTTGGTCCAAAGTCACATTGAGGTTCCGGATCTTCTTGCTGATTTTTTGTCCTGATGATCTGTCTAGGGTTGTGAGTGGGGTATTAAAGTCCCCAGTTATGATGGTATTAGAGTCAATATCTTTCTTTAGTTTTCCTAGAAGTTGCTTTATGAAAGTTGGTGTACCTATGTTGGGTGCATATATGTTTAGGATAGATATTTCTTGTTGGTGGATTGAGCCTTTTATCATTATGTAGTGGTCTTCTGTATCTTTTTTGATTTTTAATAGCTTGAAGGGTATTTTGTCTGAAATCAAGATCGCTACTCCTCCTTTCTTTTGTATTCCGTTCGCCTGAAAGTTTGCTTCCCATCCTCTTACTTTGAGTCTGTGGGTGTCCTTTCTAGTGAGGTGCATCTCTTGAAGGCAATAGATTGTTGCCTAATGATATTTTATCCATTTTGTCATTCTATGTCTTTTCAGTGGTGCATTTAGTCCATTCACATTTAGGCTAATAATTGAAATGCAAGAGTTGATCCCTGTCATAAGGTTCTTACAGAGTTGTTCCTGTTTGTTTGTTGTCTTTCTTTGAGTTTTGGAGTTGGTTCATGTGTGTTTTTAATCTTTTGCCTGTACTCTTGTGAAGAATGTTGTTGTTCTTTTTTCTTTTTCTTCTGTGTTCAGTGCTTTCTTAAGTGTTTCTTGTAGAGGTGGTCTGGTGGCAGCGTAGGTTCTTAGGGATTGGATATCTGGAAAAGATTTCAATTCTCCCTCACTAATGCAGGTTAGTTTGACTGGGTAGGTTATTCTTGGTTGAAATTTTTTCTCTTTTAGAACTTTGAAGATAGGGCTCCAGGCTCTCCTAGCCTGAAGGGTGTCTGTGGATAAATCTGCTGCTATTCTAATTGGTTTTCCCTGGTAGGTATTCTGGCCTTTTTCTCTTGCTACCTTTAGAATTTTTTCTTTTATAGCTACTTTGTTTAGGTGAATTATTATGTGTCTGGTAGTTGGTCTTCTCATTTGTTGTCTTGCAGGGGTTCTCTGAATCTCTTGTGTTTGAATGTTTTCATCCTTGATGAGATGAGGGAAGTGTTCTTGAATGATTTCATAAAATGTTTGTTCCAGTGTGGCTTCTGTTTCTCTCTCTGCCTCAGGAAGTCCAATTACTCTTAGGTTTGGTGTCTTGAAGTGATCATTCATCTCTTGCAGGTTTTGTTCTATCTTTTTGAGCTTCTTTTCTGTGCTTTTGACAGTTTGGGTTAGTTCTGTGTTTTGGTCTTCAAGCTCTGAGATTCTTTCTTCTGCTTGGCTGATTCTGCTTTCCATGCTTATTAGTCTGTTATTCATTTCCATCACAGTATTCTTTACTGCTGTCATTTCTGACATCAGTTCATTCCTATTTTCCTCTTTCTCTCCTCAATTTTTTAAATTCTCTCCATTAATGTCTTGATTTCTGGGTTTGTTGCATGTAACCGGTCATTCTGGGGACTCTTCATTGTTTGTGTTCCAGAATCTATTTTCTCAGTGTCTGATCTCCCAGGGGTCTGTGTGAGACCTATATTCTTCTTTTGGGTTTTCTTCATTTGTGCGGTTTTTTCCCCCTCCCTACTTTTTCCTTCCCTCCACATTACCGTCTTCTTTAATTCTGTTATTCAGGGATAAAGGGATTGGTTTTACTTCTGTTTGTTCAATCTCCTATTCTTTATGTATGCCCTCTTACTTTGTTCAATTCTGGAGTTGCACTGTGGACTGGGGGAGGTACTTTTTGCAGTTTTGAGATTTACTTAAGTGGGGAGCTGTGATTCAAAATCTATCTGCAGGTCCCGGTATTCGCTGACAGGTGTGTGAATAATCTGGAACCCACTTCCCACTGCCTTGGAATCTATCCGTGCAGTGGGGCTGTAGGTTTACTCCCTGAAATAAAATGTGGTTAGCAGAGGGAAGAGAATGGAGCAGACAGTGGGTTGAAGAGGGGAGTGGAGAGATAGAGGAGTAAGGGGGGCAACAAACGAGTGTGCCAACAAATAGAGAGAGAGGCCTTTACTGAAACATATAAAAACAATAGACCACAGCTACAGATGAACCAACTCTCATACAAAAATAAAATAAAACATATAGTTATGCTAACATACAAGCTATCCAACCACCTTATTAGTGTGCTGTTCCTCTATACAAAGATATGGTTTACAGAGAGAAGAAAAGAGAAGAAAAGGAAGAGGAAAAAAGAAAAAAAGGAACAATACAGTAGGAATAGAATTAAGTCATTAAACTAACAGAATAAATGAAGTACACTCTGAGACATTTCATTTAAGTCTAATGTTCTTTCAGGTCTGATTTCTAATTTTCTTTTCAAACTGGTAAATTAGTTTGCAGTTAGGGTCAGTTGCCCCTGGTATGCTGTGAAGGACAGTTCAGATCACCCTCCGTTCACCACTCTGGCCTATGTTTTTTTCAAGCTTGTTTCTCCCGTTTCGGTGTTGTTACCTTGAATCGCCAGCAGGTGGTGCTATCTCAGCTGCTCGCCCCAGAGGGGGTGGGGCCAGACAAGAATGGCAGAGGCTGAAGATGGCTGCCTGCCTCAGGGCAGACGGCAGGAGACTTACGGCGGGCAGGATGTCTCGGTCGCAGGAGAGATGGCAGCAATCCCAGCAGATCTTCCCTGAAGGACTGAAGTGGATCACCTCCGGCCTGGGTGGTGCGATGTGCTATGGTCACGGCAGTGGTGGTGGCAGGGGGTGGGCTGTGGTGGCGGCGGTGGCAGCGGCATCATTTGCACTGCCGTGACTGTCCAGTCTGCTGCGATGTCCCAGTGATGGCAATGGCGGAGCTCCATATGAAGAGTAGGCTGCGATGTTGGGGTCTGCAGCCCCCGGGGTAAGGGTCAGAGACCCACTGCAGTTCTCCTTTGCAGAGGGTTTCACAGACCGGGTTGCCCTGTCGCCATCTTGCCGCTTCTCCTCATTTGATGTCTTATAGGGGTTCTCTGAGTCTCTTGTGTTTGAATGGTCACATCTCTGATGAGATGAGGAAAATTTTCTGGATAATTTTATGGAATGCTTGTTCCAGTGGTCTCTGCTTCTCTTTCTGCCTCAGAAATGTCAATTAGTCATAGTTTCGGCCTTTTGGTATAATCGCACATCTCTTGGAGGCTTTGTTCCATCCTTCAAAGCTTCTTTTCTATGTTTTTAACAATTTGGGTTAATTCCAAATTTTAGTCCTTAAGATCTGAGATTATTTCTTCTGCTTAGTTAATTCCACTTCCATGCTTATCAGTTTGGGATTTATTTCATTTATTGTGTTCTTTATTGTATTATCACAGTTATCAACTCCTTTATTTTCCTCTTGTCCCTCCTCATTTGTATTCATTCTCTCTATTAATATCTTGACTGCTGGGTTTGTGGTTTGAGGCCAGTCATTCTGGGGGCTCTTCATTATTTTAGTTCCAAAGTTTATATTCTCAGGTGCTGTCCTCCCACAAGTCTGGATGGGACCTGTTGTCCTCCTTTGGTTATTGTTCATTTGTGATGCTTTTCCTCCCCCTTTTCCCCCATCTTTAATTCTGTTGCTCAGTGATGGGGGATAACTTTTACCCCCGTTTGCTCAATCCTCTATTCTTCCTCATGGGTTTGTTCAATTTTGAAGTCAGATTGGGGATGGAGGGGCTTTGCTTTTTGCAGTTTTGAGATTTGATTAAGGTGTTATGGTTCAGAAGTTATCTGCAGATCCCAGTATCTGCTGATAGGTATGTTGGTCCCCTGGAAACCACTTCTCACTACCTTACAATCTGTCCATGTGGTGGGGCATATATAAACCCCCAAAAGCAAAATGAGATAAGACAAATAAAAAGAATGAAAAAAGGAAGAAGGGAGATGAAAGGAAGATGAAAAGAGAGGAGAAGAAGGAAAACAGACAGGCATGCCAACTAATGAATAACAAAGAAACAAACAAAAGCAAAAAAAAAAATCCCCCCGAAACAAAACATACAGACAAAAAACCTGATGATGCACTCACCCTCAAAAATACCCATATGCAAACAGAAAAACTAAACAACGACAACAAAAGAAGTACAAAAACAGAAAGAAAGGGAAAAAAGAGCTTTCTCTGTTGCTGTTCCTGGAACTTCAGCTTCCTTCCCAAGCATTGCTGCCACTTTTAGCTGCCACTACAGGTTCCAGTCTCCAGCTGCCCCCCAGCCCCCCTGCTCTGCTCTTGGCACAGGTTGGCCAGACAGAGTGCTGTGGGAGAAGGGTGAATCATCTCCTCATCTCTGGACTCACCCAACTTTGTTGCTGCTGCAGCTGCCAAGTCTTCCACTCAGACCAGACACGTCTGAGACTGGTCCAGTGTGAAGGATTTCCATGTCTGCTCCTGGGGTTCCCTCTCTGGTCCAGCAGTGGTCATCCCAGAGGGTTGTGGAGATGGCCTCTGAGTCTCAGGTTGGAGTGTGAACTGAACTGTGTGGGCCAATGCAGGTCTCTACCCATTCCAGGGACAGATAAAATGGTGACAGTCAGCATTTCCTTGCCAGTGTGGGCTCAGCTCCAGATTTCCTTGCTGCACCTTCTCCACAGTTCTCACTGCTAGTGACCAGTCCACTGTCAGGTGGTTGATATCTCTTCTACCTCCTCCCAAGGGACTCCAAGAATGGCAGATGATCCTGCACACTGGGAGCTCCAATCTCAGGGCAGTGATGGGTAGAAGCTGCCTCCAGAGGGGAGCCGTTGGTGCTTGATCCTGAGTCACCCCTAAGACAGACTTTCACTCACTCACCTGCACACACCCACTCACGCTGACTGTCTTTTTGGACACTCACCCTTGCAGAGACTGTCACAATCCTACTGGTTCCATCACCATCATGCCATCAACCTCTGATCCAATTCTCAACTCATTATTCTTCATTAATTTCTAGAGTATTGATGAAGCCCCAAGTCACAGAAAGTTATGGTTACTTCTCTATCCATGTTCAAATTCTGATTCTGCAACTAGTTCTCCTCTTATTGTTATCTTCAAGGGCTTCTTATCCAAAATTCAAGAATACTCAACCAGTACTTTCTGAACAACCAACATGCTCCAGGCACTGTGCTATGCTCTGAATCACTTTGCATTGTACTTTCCTAAGTTTCTTGATTAGCAATATGTTCATGCTAGACTTATCAATTCTTTCTATGTCATTATTTAAATAACAATTATAGACAATCCTTTCTCTCTCTGAAAATACTTTAGGTTAAGGTGTTAGATATAAATGTGAGATTTTTGTTTGTTTCTGTATAAGTCTGTCTTATCTCTAAGAGCATAGTAGCAGCTGTTAATATTTTTTGTTGTTCCTTTTTATCACTATTGCCCTCTCCTCACTCCACCTCGTCCTAGTATCCAATATTTTAGTCCATTCCTGTTGTTTCTCTCACCCTTCACCCCTCTCCACCCCTCCTTCTTCATTCCTCCACATCCACTACCATAGAAAGATTTCTGCCAGATGGATCCAATAGCTCTATGTAATGCCCTGACACCCTGCCTCAGGAAAGGGCAAAGAGCCTTAGGCCTGCAGCTTAACCAAGTTCTGATTCAAAGAGGCAGTGTTTTTCTCTCAAGACCATTATGTATAGGTTCCAATTAACAGTTTTAAAATACCAAATCAATGCAACTTTAACTTAGAATGGCAATCAATTCAAACTTTCACCTTAAAATTGAAGCTTTCATGATGGCCTAAAGCCCATGGAACTAAATTGAAAACTAAGAAGAGCCAAGGAAGATAAAATCTGCAAATTTAGCAGATAAAATGGATTACCATGAAGCTATGCCAAATGTCTATTCAATATGAGTTACAAATTAGAAGGGAGGCTTTTCCAATAAACTCATTCTGAGTGGGCTGGGAATAATGAAGAAAAATAAGGAAAGGAACATTTGACTTGAAATAAATGTTCAACCAGAGTAGTTTGCTTTTCTTTTTTTTTTCTTCTTCTTTTTAAAAATATGTTTAAACCTAGATTAGCAAGACTTGATATGAACTAATCACTGGCTTCAGTGATGACTCAGTTGTCCAAAAGAGAGTATCATGTACTCTTTTGTTCAAAAGATATTTATTTGTTCATTTTTATTTTATATTCAAGAGGTACATGTGGAAATCTGTTACATAGGTGTATTGTGTGATGGTGAAGTTTGTATTTCTGATGAGCTGGAGGTGAGGATGATACCCGATAAGTGGTTTTTCAACTTTTGTTCTTCCTCCCTTCACCCACTCCCTGTAGTAGTCCTCATATTTGTGTCTGTTCCTCCCATTCTTTCAACCCTATGTTGTGTCATGGAGATACAATAGTGAAACAGATGCAGACCTTGCCCCTGGGATGTTTAGTTTTTTTGAGTGTATGTGTAGGGGGAAGCATGGAATGCTGGGAGAATTGCTGAAGTAGGCATGCAATCCAGCCTTGGGACTTTACTTGGTGTTTCCCAGAGGAGATAATGTCTAAGCCAAATCCCCAAAGATGAGAAGGAAATACATTTATTGTATTCTTAGATCTTTGAGATTCCCCAACTTTGACAGCATTTTCCAGGCATTTTAATACAGAAATGAAGGGGTAAATAAAACAGTATTTTTATTTCTAGCATCACCACCCTGAACAACCCTGTCACTTTATTTGTACTCCTCTCAATAGGAACAATAAAGAAACAAAGACAAATTAGGGAAGAAGGTTGGAAGCTTCTTTAATAGTTTTCTGAAACAAATTATGTCTACTTATAGAGGAGCTTTATACTAGACTACACACACACACACACACACACACACACACACACACACACACACACACACACAATCTTATTAATAGTCAAATGTCCAGAAACTAGCAAAGGTAACCTAAAGGAATTGAAATTTTAAACTGACCACTGGACTTTATAAGATAATTATGTAAATGAATCATTGATCTCACAAATACAGGCTGTGATGGTTAAATTTATATGTCAATCTGTCTGGGTGCCAGATATTTGATTAAACATTATTCTGGGTGTATATATGAGAGTATTGTGGAATGAGATTAACATGTGCATTTGTAGACTGAGTAAAGCGGATTGCCCTCCCTAATCTGAGAGGGTACACAAACATATACATATGCTAAATATACATATGCTGAATATACATATACATATATGCTGAATAAAGGGATGATTCACATCCCTGGTGGGATAGAGCAGGACAGCACAATATTTCTTTACACTATTCAGAATAGTATACAATTTAAAAGTTATAGTTTATTTCTGGAATTTTTTATTTAATATTTTCAGACTGCAGTTGATCTCTGGTAACTGAAACCATGGATAACTAAAACTGTGGAGAGTGAAACTGCAAAAAAAGGAGGGAACTATTGTATACACAAGCACACACATATATATCCTGGATTCATACAGATTTTTGTACCAAGAGTGATTCCAGAGGAACAGAATTTTTTTTTCTTTATTTCAATAGCTTTAAGGGGTGCAAATAGTTTTTGGTCTGGGCTTTAGGTGTACCCACCACCCCCACCTGTGCACATTGTGTCCAGTGGGTAATTTTTTTTTTTGTCCCTCCATCCCTTCCCCTCTCCCTCTTTCTGAGTTTCCAGTGTTCATTACCAGTGGTCCCCAACCTTTTTGGCATCAGGGACCAATTTCATGGACGACAATTTTTCCATGGAATTGGGGGTGGAGAGGGGATGGTTTCAGGATGATTCAAGCACATTACATTTATTGTGCACTTTATTTCTACTATTATTACATTGTAATAAATAATGGAATCATTATACAACTCACCATAATTCAGAATCAGTGGGAGCCCTGAGCTTGTTTTCTTGCAACGAAATGGTACAGTCTTGTGGTGATGGGAGACAGTGACACCCAAAGTATGTTGCTTTTGTCCAGTCTACTCTATAATCTCGTTGTTGTTGCTGTCACTATAGAAAACCCTGCTTCACAAAGATAGGATGTTGGAAATGGAAGCAGACTTTCCAGTACTGATCTGACAGGAGGCAGAGCTTAGGCAGTAATGCGAATGATGGGAGCAGCTGTGAATACAGCTGAAGCTTAGCTTTCTTGCCTGCCACTCACCTCCTGCTGTGTGACAGGCCACTGACAGGTACAGGTTGTAGCCCTGGGGTTGGGGACCCCTGCATTATGACATTCTCTAAGTCTGGACTTTTTTTGTTGTTGGGAGACTTCCAATTACAGTTTTAATCTCGCTACTTGCTATTGGTCTATTCAGGGTTTCCATTTCTTCTTGATTCAAGGTTGGAAGTGTTGTATGTTTCCAATAATTTATCCATTTCCTCAACATTGTCTTGATTTGTTTGTGCAGAAGTATACATAATAGCCTCAAATAATCTTTTGAATTTTGTCATTTCAGTTGTAATGACCCTGTTTTCATTTCTGATTGAGTTTATTTGAATCTTCTCTCTTTGTTTCTTAATTTATCTACTAGTGGTCTAGCAATTTTTTATCTTTTCAAAGAACCAAGTTTTTGCTTCATTGAGCCTTTGTATTTTTTAAATTTAAATTTCATTTAGTTCTGCTCTAATTTTCATGACTTATTTTCTTCTGCTTGGGTTTCATTTTTTTGTTTTTCAAGTTCCTTGGGATGTGATATTAAGTTGTTGATATGTGCTCTTTCAGTCTTATTAATGTAGACCTTAAGCACTATAACTATTCCTCTGAGCACGTTTTGGCTATGTCCCAGATGTTTTTGATCACTTGTTTCATAGTTGTCATTCAACCTGAATAAAGACCCTCATGTATTTGCACTGGAGCTGGCTCTTTGGTGGTCTCTCAGATTTAGAATTTTGGGTTTAACATTTGGAGGCCCCAGCGAGATCCCAGAGACCTCTGAGACCCACGGCCCAGAGGGTCTCAATGCTGGCAGGTGAGTGCACTCAATTGTCTGTCTGTCTGTCTGTTAGCGTGCTTCGGAATCTTCCTGTAGGATATCCATTCTGTAAGGTCAGAAGAAGGTGTGAGCGGATGCGCTCTAGGGACGCTGACCGGGGGTCTTGGGAGACATCCCTCGACCCCATCTGCAGGACAGGGCGGAAGCCATTCTCATCTGTAAGGGAGTCCCAGTGCCAAGGGGCACGGATTTAGCCTAAGTTCAGTTTAGCTTTCGGATGCACTGGCAGGCCGGCAAACAGGGGTCATCTGGTATGCCCGACTTTTCAGGTACACACCAGGCCCCCATTTGGAGAATAGAGCCGTCCTCATCTATGAAGGTAGCCCAGCACCAAGAGGCGCAGACTTACCTTCAGTTTGGTTTCATTTTTGTCTCCACGGCCGTAAAAAACCATACTTCATTGTTAGTAGTCTTGTTTCATGTGTAGTCTTGTTTTATGTGTTATATTGGACAGAAAAAAGTATGGGACAGATGCTGACTACCCCTCTAACTCTTATGACTGACTATTTCTCTGATATAAAGGAAAGGGCTGATAATCTGAGTGTAATCATTTGCAGAAAAAAATGTTTCAAACCCTCTGTACGTCTGAACGGCTGTCCTTCAATGTAGGATGGCCACCAGAGGGCACTTTCTCACTAAGTCTTGTTTTGCAGGTTAAGCATGTTATCTTCCAGGACGGACGTCATGGCTGCCCGGATCAGGTGCCTTACATCCTTGTATGGCAGGATGTAACTGATAACCCCCTCGTGGGCCAAATCTTTTATTCCACCCAAACAGGGCCGACGCTCAAAGTCTTGGCCTCACAGGGAACAAAGCCCAGCCTGGGTGGCTGAGGCGCAGCACGGTGACCCTTGGCACCCCTGCGAACATGGCGCTGGGGACCTGGGACAGGCACTGTCCAGATGCTGCTCACAGGACCTGCCCTGCTCTCGGTGCGTAAATTTACAAAGAATTTTTTTATATATAATTCATTATAAAATTAAATAGGAATTTATTTTGTGTATTTAAGTTACAATTTTTCTCATGCAAATTTACCTTATCCACAATTTTATATACAGTATATCAATTGATTAAGGCAGGGAGGAAACTGAGAACAAAGAGGATTAATGAGCATGAGCAAATCAGTGGGAAGACTTTCAAACTAAATATGAAAGCTTACAGATTCTAAATACTGCTGCAGAAGAATTTATGCTAATGACTGTTGTTCTATCATTTTATTTTAAAAGTATACCCTAGAATCCTCAGTCAAAATAAGTAATATAAGTAATATACGCAATATATAAGTAATATAAGTAATATATATAATATAAACAATAATAAATTGCAAGCGTTCAAGGCAAATTAGGTAAACAAAATAAGAAAGGTTTTCACCTCCTTTGTCCTCTCTCACCCCCCTCACCCCCACATGTACTTGGAAAGCCATTTCAAGTTCCCACATGGCTTAATAGGTCTCTTCTCAAGGGGGTGGCTGGGACTAAAGGATGTTTAAAAATTCTTCTTTGTTGTTTTCTTATAATAAATTTCTCTCGAGTTATATCTAAACCGGGACTATATCAACCTTCTTTCCAGAGAAAAGTAAAGGGATCATGTAAATGAATCCTGTTAGCTAACTACAAAAGAAGGTGTTAATAAACAGGCTAACTAGAACAAAATAAAAGAGGTTTTTCAAAGACCAGATCAAAATCCAGCAATGTTTCTAAGTCACTTCTCTGAGACATTGCAGCAGTTTACTAATATTAATTTAAACTCTGTGGAGAGACAAACTCTTTTGGCTATGTATTTTATCTCCCAGTCAACACCAGACATTAGGACTTCCATGTGTTCTGGGAAATAAAATATTTCAACACCTTTTCCTTGTTATGCCAATGTGCCCAGCTCCATTATTAAGAAGGGACATTATGACAAATATTAAAACTCGTATTATTCTTTACCCTGAGCCATCACCACTGTGCTTTTTGGGTGCCTTTTGTATAGCTTTGGAATTCCCTAATAGTTCTACATTGGATCCTATCTAAGCACTTCTACTGCATATAAACTTATTGCTTTGGTTAGAGCTCTGAGGTTAAGAAAAATGTAAAGAAAGTTGTTGGTGTAAGGTATGTTTTTAGTAAAAAAGATAAAGGAAACATAAATAATTATATTAAAAAAAATTGTATGGTATATTTTTGTTCTATAATAGAATGACTGGTTAAAGAAAGTACAGAACAAAAATAGAAGGTTTAAGCATGTCAAAAAAAAGGTATAAGTTTATCGAACATGGTACGTAAAAGTTAGTAGGAAAAAAAAAAGAGAGAGACAAAATTCAATTAGCCCTTCCCCCACATCTTTGTTACAAAAAAGCGAGGTTTTTTTTTCTTTTCAAAATCGTTGAACTGTCATTTTGGCTAAATAAGTAACTATTACAATAACTACTGTGATTTTGTGTTATAACATGCTTGTTAAAAACTTTGGTACTTAAACTCTTCAAGTTCTTGATTCAGTCTCTAGGGTGAGATAAGCAGCAAGCTCCAGGAACCACACCTACCCCACCCCCTTCTAAATTGCCTGAAGGCCAGGTAAATTAATTTCACTAACAGCACTGCCAAGTTGCTAACGAACTTTAAAATCTCCTTCCAGGCACAAGGATTACGATCCAACATAGGATAAGTAGCAAAATAACCTGGTCTTCACTCTCTAGCATATCAATTGTTGTAAAAGTATGTCAGACCTATTATAAAAACAAAGGAGACTGGTTTCTCTTGCCAATGTTTACCTGTTTTGAATTCTCAATTTAAGCTATAACCTAACTACATGTCTCTAATTGTTTCAATCTTTCTTTCTTCAGACTTTGTGTCAAAGTAGCTATATCTCCTTATTAAAGCACAACTATAAATAATTTACAAGGAAATATTTCAACTTATGTTAATGAATACATACAATTTATGGAACTTTCACTTTTCCAACATTGGTTTTTTGGGGGACAGTAACTCTTTTCATCCTCGTTTGCTTAATAATTTTTGCCTCTGCTCTCACTTGATGTTTTATTAAATCCAAATAGCATTTGCTTAAGGTCCTGCCCTTTCCTGTTCATGCCCAAAGTTTACTTCACTTATTCAGGTTCCTGACTGTAGGAATGTCCGACCTCCCTGACAATGATCTAGCATACACGTCTAAATTTTTCCAGCAATTTTGCTCCCAATTTAACATTTTTTCACTCCACAAGAATTCCCTACAATTCACCAAGTCAAGCCATAGTTGAAAAAGCTCACCAAACTTTAAAAATCAAATAATTTAACTACAAGACGGGAGGTTCAAGTATAGTTCTCCCCACCATATTTTAAATCATGCCCTGTTTGTTGTAAACCATTTAAATTTGGGTTCATAGGCAATTCAGCTATGGCTAGACACTGGAACCCAGATAAAAGAATTAAACCTATGGTAATATAAAAGGATCTCCTTGCAGGAAAATGGGAGGGCCTGCTTTATTTCGTGCTCAGGTACTGGGCTTCTAACTTAATGTCTACTTTTAAGCCTCTGAGTACAGAAAGCCCTTATCAAGACAGTTGGTGGCTGGAGATGTTAATGCCTGGAGGAACGAACCCTAGTCATGTGACTAGGGCTTCACCACCTGTCAGCGTACCTGCTTGCCCCTTCAATGATGCGGAAAAGGACTGGTCACTCATCCAGCGAGATACTGGCTTCCTGAAATGGAGAGACTATGCTTATAACTCTAAGGTGGATTATCCTGTGCCTGGTAAAAGACTATATATATTAGTGCCTGGGGTTTTTAATGGCTCTACGCTTGCCATAGCTAGGTGACATTCCAATGGATGGGTGCCTCCAGTACTGTCCATCAAGTACGGTGTCTGGCAGATTATTCAGCCTCATCTATGGAGAGCTCTTGCAGCCCTTCAACCAGACAGCCTGTCTAGTTCTGTTGGACAAACTCAGTCATATCTTATTAGAGCATATTTGCAATCTCCTCATATATTTCTTGTTTGGAATGAATATCAAACTGTTAAAATTATTTATCATGCTAATGTTTATAAGATATCTTGTACTGAATGCATTTTACTAATTGTTTAACCAATGCCTTTTATAAGGAATTTGTCATTCTCAAGCAACTCCCCTATTTAATGATCCCCATATCTTTGTCATCCCGTTGATATGCTAAATATTGTATGAGGTTAATGCTGTGTTAGAAAGACAGAAATTTTTTTTAGCTACTTTAATTTTAGGAATTACAGCATTAATAACTATTGCTACTTCAGTAACAGTTTCAGCTGTAGCTCTATCTAAGAAAGTTCATACAGCTACCTTTGTTGATCAGTTATCTAAGAATGTTTCTATTGCATTAGCTACTCAGGAGATTATAGATTGAAAGTTAGAGAGTAAAGTTAATACTTTAGAGAAGGCAGTTTTAGCAGTAGGACAAGAGCTTGTAACTTTAAAGATAAAATTGGCTCTCTGATGTCACTGAGTTTAAGTGGATTTGCCTCACTCCTTTGGAGGTGAATAAGTCTGTCCATAATTGGGATAAGATAAAGAATCATATTCTTGGAATTTGTAATCATTCGGACTTGAGTATAGACCTTACTAAATTACATCAAGACATACAGGACATGACTGTTGCTGAAAAGTAGTTCCGATCCTATGAATTGGCTAGCTCCATATTTAATAACTTCTCATTGTTTGTTAATCAAAAGTCATTAATGTCTATACTCATTAATATGGGAATTTGCAAGACAGTGATTCTTGTGTTGCTATGCCTACTTCCAGTTATCTTCAGAGTACTGAAGAAGAACATTTTTCAGCTCAACACCGAGTTTCATGGTTTTGTGCTAACAAAATAAAAAAGGGGGAGATGTTGGGAGCTGGCCACAGAGGCCCACTGAGCATTAGGGATCAGGGAGGACTGTGGACCCCGAGACCGCTAGGATGTGTTCAGGAGCCGTTGACCCCATTTTCCTCCTCCTTTTACCATGCAGCACAAGCAACCTAAGCTGAAGGCTTTGTGACTGTGACAGACATGGCTCACTCTAGAAACCCATTGCTCCTGTTCCCCATAAACTGTGGTTTTGGCTTAGGTATTAGATATAATTCAAATTCAGATCACATTTGGGAGGCTTTTATACGGTACAAGCTTCTTTATAAAATTTAAAGGTATATTTGTAAAATTAGTATATACTTATGGAGAGCTGTTTCAAGCTTTTCAATGGTATAAATAATTATCTAGAGTTGTCAGAAATGGCCCAGCACAAAGTTTGGGCTACATTTCTGAGGGCCCAGTGCATACTTTGGACTGGGCTGCATTCTTTTAGGTCGGCTTTGGCTACAATTAGTGTAAGGTTTTTCTACCTATTATAAAAATTGAATTTATTTTACTCATAGAAAATATTGTAAAATAGGTCATGCTAACGTCAGGGAATCATGTTAGTTCAAGCATAACCAATCATGATATTTTAAAGTTTAATAAGAATACAGTTAACTTTAGAAATTTCATTGTCTCCATTTTCTACTATTGTGGTTTTGGAGAACAAGAGCAACAACTCAATTGGTTTAAAGCATGGTTTAACTGCACCCCCTGGTTTACTACATTAATTTCCCCTGTAGTTGGCCCTTTAGTTGTTTTAATTCTCCTACTTATTTTCGGGCCTTGCATCATCAATAAACTTATAGCCTTCGTTAAGAATTGGGTCAGCACCATTCAGCTTATGGTACTCAGACAACAGTACCAACCACTTGGTACCCACCCGTGTTGCCTCAGCTCTCCTACCCATTTTTAAAATGACCTTAAAGAAACCTATGTAGACCCATGATTGGGTCTTATCTTTAGGTTCCTCTGAGGGGTGAATGAGAGACCCAAGACACTCAAAAAGCTATACTTGCTATCAAAGAAGCGTTCATTGTATTTTATATATTCCTGCCTCATGTTCACTATATTTTATGAATTCTTAGTATTTTAAATCCTACCTCAGACCCCGTAGGACTAGGCACATGTCCGGTGCCCAGTAGTGACTGTGATTATAAAATTATACAATGCTTTAAGCAGTGTTTGTACTTAGAACTTTGCTAAGCTTTTGTTTATCCCAATTGCCATGTTGACTTCTTCTGCTTCTGTAACGGGGTGTAAATGTTATGCAATAAGCCACTTCCAGACATTCCTTTGCTTAGATTATGGTAGACTCTGTGGCGCCAGCCATTCTCCTGGTGGGCTTTATGTTGTTTCAAACCTCCTGCTCGCATGCCAAAGTTAATTTACGCACAGCGACTGTGTAAACCTAGCTTATCTGGTATTCTACTCTGCCTGTTTAACCATTTACCGTCTATCACAGGCAACTGAGCTTGAGCCTGCGCAAAACCAAAAACAAACCAACTGATCTCAACACCCCTATCCCTTGACATCACCACAGACCTGATTGGGGACTAACTATGCAAGGTCTGCGGACTTCAGTTTCTACATCATGACCTCTTCTGATTCATTAATGTTGCCAAACCTAGGAAAAACCAGTCATGCCCAGCCCCTCCCTCTGTACTTATGCATAAAAACTGCTTGCTATACTGAATCGGGGCTCTCAAGTTCGAGCTGCTGCGTCAGTTTCAGTTTGTGAGCCCAGACTCGAGCCTGAATAAAGACCCTCGTGTGTTTGCATCGGAGCTGGCTCTTTGGTGGTCTCTCAGATTTAGAATTTTGGGTTCAACAATATAATGAGATTAACCAGTTGCTCCTAATGTCAATGGACAGTGGTAAATGCCCTGACATCTTCTGTAGATAACTCCTCTTTTTTTGCAAAATAGCTTTTGACCTGCTACTGAACCTTAGTAGAGACTGAATGCTTAACTATGGATCACCAAGTTACCATTTGACCTGAGCTGCCTATCATTTACTGGGTATTACCTGACCCACCAAGCCATAAAGATGAACAGGTACATCAACACTCTATCATCAAACAGAAGTGGTATATACATAATAGGGCACAGAATAATGGCACAAGTAAGTGACATGAAGAAGTAGCACAAATGCTCCATTTTCCCTAATTCTGCTATACTGCCTTTCCTCTCCCAGCATGCATCTATGACCTCATCGGAAGAGCCCTACAAATTGCCAACAGCGAAGGAAATAACTAGATCTGATTCACAGATGGTTCTGCATGACATGCAGGCACCACATGCAAGTGGACCACTGCAGCCTTAAAGTCCCTTTTGGGGGAGAAGAGAAATCTTAGTGGGCAGAAATTTGAGCAGTGCACTGGGTTGTTTCCTTTACTTGGAAGGAGAAAAGCCACCTGAAGTAAGGAGGTAAAAGATGCTGCCACCACCCTTCCATAAAAATGCCCTATATGCAAACCAAAATTAATAATCTTTCTCCACAAACTTACTCTTCCTTTTAATTCCTCCATTTTTATAAATTATTAAAAGCTTACTATGTGCTAGGCACAGTTCTGGGCAATGCAGATAGAGGAATATAGTAGAATAAGCTAGTTGATATCATAAAAAAGCCCCAATTTCAGTGACTTTAATTAATAAATATTTATTTCTTACATCACTATCCAGTGAAGGTCAATGTGTAAAGGGTGTCTTTACTGGTAGTTGTAATTTAGAGACATTGGCTTTGTCCTTTTAGTGACTTGAACATCCCCTATGCATGGAAGATGAGGAAGGAGAGAGAGAAGATACAGAGAATTTTGTAGAAGTTTCTCACATAGCTTGACCTAACTGAAAAGGAAAAATGGAAAATGTAGTACACAGTGCCCAGGAAGAAGATGAGATGGGTGTGAGGAGCATTGACAAAACAAAGTTCCTACATGTAACTTAATTCTAGTGTGAAGATAAAAGACAATTAAGAAAATGTACAACATCATATCAGATAGTAGTGAGTACTACAAAAGAAATAATCCAGGATAAGGGAACACTAAAAGGAGACAAGAAGTACTATTGCATTTCATAAATTCTAAGAACATTTTCCCCCTAAGTTTTAACATCTCTGAAATCAGGCTACATCTTACAAATTTATCATGTCATTGATTACTTGAAGGCATTTTGCTTTCTTAGTGGTACCCAAGATGATGGTGGTACATCTTACTAAAATGACATATTATCTTAGACCATTTGGGTTGCTATAACAAAATACCATAAACTGGGTGACTTATACACAACAAAAGAATTATTTCTTAGAGTTCTGGAGACTAGGAAGTCTAAGATTAATGCACCAGCAAATCCAGGGTCTAGTGAGAGCTCACTTTCTGGCTCACAGAGAGCCCACCTTTTCAATGTACTCTCACATGGGAATAGGAGTGAGGGGTCTCTCTTTGGCCTCTTTTATAAAGGCATAAATCCCATTCATTAGGTCTTTACCCTCATGACTTAATTACTTCCCAAAAGCCTTACTTCTGATACTGTTCACTGGGGATTCAGATTTCAACATAAGTATTTTGGAGGACACATTCAGACCATAGCACATATAAAATAAGATGTTTCATATAGTGTCTTCAGTTAAGGTCTTTCTATAATGATATGTCATCAGAGATCTGGCTTACGAGAGGGAGCTAACCATATTAGTAGCTAGTGGCAGAGGCCCTGAGCAGAGAAATGGCAATAACAAAGGCCACAGAGCATACTTGGGATCTTCAGGGAAAAACAAAGATGCTGTGGTTGTGTGGAGTAGGTGAGGTTGAGAATGGTAGGAAATGAGGGCAGAGAAGTAGCTAAGTGACTGGTGACTTCTCATAAATCATTTCTCTTAACTGAGCCATGGATCTGAGCTGTGAAATAAATATAATAACATCGACCTCATGTGTGAGGATTAAGTAACATAACATGGTGAGGGAAACAGAAGAACAGATTTGGCATACACATCCCTCTCCCCTCCCTTCCTTACCCCAGGTGAGAACCAATCTAGTAATTTTTTTTTTACCAGAGTAGTGACAGTAATGAAACAGGTTTCCCCCAACACAATCTTAACCTTCATATTTTAAGCTTTAATGTAAATCCTCACCTATTAAACTATGTTTCTCTCTATTAACTAACAAAAGCTATAGTTACAACCTTCTGGGCCTTTTTCTCACAATAATTTCTCAAAGGAAGGCTCTCTAAGTGCCAAGCTAGATAAAGCTCGATTTTATTTTTCAGAGATGAAGCACTCACATTTTTTTTTTAACATTTACTATATATGTAAACTTGACAGAAGGAGAACAAGGAGATAGGTGAGAATTGGGAGATAACTAAATCTTGAAAAGGCTCTTCTATTTCTTTTTAAAATTGTGTTCCCATCTTCCCCAATTCATTGTGACACCCCAATTTAGTATTATCTCTTCTGTTGTTGATTTTAATTTAATATAAAAAAGTTTTGGTGCTAAAATTCAATGTATTAGCTAAGCATATTACTGATCAAATGAAACTGAAAGTTGGACCAGTGATCTGTGCAGTTAAATTAATTTGTTAGATTTTGAGATAGTCAAGCTAATTCCAGACACTTCATAACATTCAATCTTTCCTTGGCTACATCATTTCCAGGGCTACTAATTTTTTTATACATCATATGGTATAACATAAGCACTCACAACTAAGAACTGCACAGCTTACTACTTTTATAAAAAATCACCATTTTTTTCGTTAATGAAGTACAAAAAGGAACCCTGTATGAATGTCTACTCACTCATTCATTCCATTATTCATTAAAAATATATACTGAGTGCCTAATGTGTACAAAGGATGGAAATATAAAAGAAGGCTACTGCCTCCAAGAAAATGGTCATCAGTGTCCATTCACCAAAAATATATTGTTCCGTGAATTATGCTGGGGATTCTGGACTATAATGCATGGCTAAAACATGATAATTGGCCTCAAAAAGTTATTGTTAATAAGACAGACGTTTAATAGATTGTTAAAATGCAATTTTATTTATACAGAATGAATGCACAAATAAACTATGCAAGGCCAAGGCGAGTGCATGGCCTGAGCCCACGGGTTCGGGACTAACCTGGGAACTTGGTGAGACCTCATCTCTACAATAAATCAAAAATTAGGGGGCATGGTAGCAAGCACTAGCAGTTCTGGCTACTTGGAAGGCTGAGGCAGAAGGATCGCTGGAGCCCAGCAGGTCAACGCTGGGGTGGCCGTGAGCGTGCCACTGCACTCCAGCCTGGGCTACTGAATGAAACTCCAACTCAATAAATAAAGTATGGAAGGAAAGTGTAATGCATGGCCAGCAGGCCCACTGCTTTATACTTAGAAGTTTTGGGAATTTTGTAAAAATTGTAATTCTAATCATACGGAAAATTTTAACTGAAGCAAAGTTAAAAGGATAAAGTAATTTTATAGCTCTTCCTTCTGTACTTTTCATGGATGAGATGATTAAACTGTAGACAGATCTGTCCTGATACCACAAGGAGTAAAAAATGAAAATGCTGCATTGGGTCATAGGCTTAGAATCAGGGAGCCAGGAACTCAGATCTGGCTCAGTCAGGTTTAATCACTGTGTATCCTCTGGCAAGTCGTTGAACCCCTTAATTTCTGTACCTGTAAAACAATCAATTAGACTACGTGATGTTTAAGGTGCTTTCCATTTCTATTATTTTCTGACTCCGTTCCTAATAGGCTATTTTAGTGCTAAGGAGGAGCTAACTACGAGAAGGCTTATGTGTCCTAATAGCCCAGTCATTATATCAACATAATGGTTTTATAAGTTGTATATAAAAGATGAAGTTGGTTTTATAAATTGTATTTAAAGGTGAAGCTATGCACATCTCTATGAGCAAATGGTCTATTTTATAAACGTATTTGTCTGATAAAAGAGTTTTAAAATTTGCCTTGCAAAATTGTTTTGCTTTGGTTCTTTATTTTTTAAAAATTGGAGCAGTTGGGATATATAAAATCCTCTGCATGCAGTAAGTCTTTCTTATAAATTGTGTATTAGAAAGAATTCAACTTAATCTATGATCACAGGCCAAAATATCAAATTTAAGTTCAACAACATTACTGCCTTCTGGCATGACGGATCACAAATCATGAGTAATTTTATGAATCAATCTGTATATCAAATTGAAAGAACTTTTGACTATCACCACAAATGAGTGTTTAAGAATTTACATTCCAAATTATCATATATTCAATTTCTATTCTAATGGTGGCTCAGATTTACTTCTGACATAGACATCCCACTCTGATAAAGGAATCATCTGATTATGATAGTCGAAAGACCAAAAACCTTACTTAGTTTCATTCCCAAGTTCTTTTCTTATTTCCCACTTAAACTATTTCCCCTTTTCCATTTACATTATTCCTTTGAGAAACCAGATTATAAATTTTTTTAAATTTTATAGATATGTGGGGTACAAGTCAGAATTAGCTACAAAAGCAGTCTGAGTGCAGGTGCAGTTTGGACCTCCAACTGGCCCTCACTTCTCCTGGTTTAGGACCAGGTACCCTTTGAATGCTAAGTGTCCATCATCTGCCAATCTCTCCTTTGTGCTAATGTGATTAATGTTCAGGTCCCACTTAAGAATGAGACCATTCAGTATCCAGTTCTTTGTTTCTGTGGCAGATCACTAAGTGTGGTGGTCTCCAATTCCATCCAATTTGCTACAGATTCCATAATTATGTTCTTCTTTATGGCTGCATAATACTCCATCATATATATGTTCCACATTTTCTTTATCCAGTTCACTTTTGATGGGCAGTAGGGTTGGTTCCATGTTTTTGCAACGAATATACATGTGCACATGTCTTTTAGCACGATGATTTATGTTCCTCCAGGCATATTCCCAGGAGAGGAATTTCTGGACTGTATGGAAGGTCAATTTCCGGTTCTTTTTTTTTTCTTGAGTTGGAGACTCACTCCGTTGTGTCACTCAGGCTGGAATGCAGTGTCATGCTCACGGCAATCCCAGTGTCGACCTGCTGGGTTCAGGTGATCCTTCTGCCTCAGCCTTCCAAGTAGCCGGAACTACAGACACATGCTACCACACCCAGCTAATTTTTAAAAATTTATTGTAGACGAGGTCTCACCAAGTTGCTCAGGCTGGTCTCACATCCCTGGGCTCAGGCAATCCTCTACTCTTGGTCTCCCAAAGTGCTTGGATTACAAGGTTGAGCCACTGCGCCTGGTCTCCAGTTCTTTTAGGAATCACCACACTGTTTTCATAGAGGTTGAACTGTAGAAACATTCCCTTATCTCGGCACCCTCATCAGCATCTGTTGTTTCTTGATTTACTAATGAGGGTCATCCTTACTGGAGTTAGGTGGTATCTCATTGTGGTTCTGATTTGCATGTTTCCGATGATTAGTGAGGATGAACATTTTTTCATGTATCTCTTGGCTGTTTGTATATCTTCTTTTCAAAATATCTATTAATGTCCTTTGCCCACTTTTTGAAATGATTGTTGTTTTTATTCCTTTCGGCTTGTTTGAATTCCTTGTAGATCCTGGATGTTTAGGCTTTTGCCAGATACATAAGTAGCAAATATTTTTTTCCCAATATGTGGATTGTCTCCCCACTCTCTTGATTTTTGTTTTGTTTTGTTTTGCTGTGCAAAAGCTTTTCAGTTTGATGAGGTCCTACTTGTCTATCTTATCTTTTATGGCATTCACTTTTGGGGATTTGATCAAGAATTGTTTGTCTACACCAATGTACATAAATGTGTTTCCTAAGTTTTCTTCTAGAATTCTTGTATTTTGAGGTTTTACATTTAGGTCTTTGATCCACTTAGAGTTGATTTTTGTATATGGCGATAGGTAGCAGTCCTGTTTCATTCTTCTGCATGTGGTCAGAGAAATGAGATTTTCAAATAAATTTTTAAATATGTTACTACTCTCTTACTTTTTTCCAACAAATTAAATTGTCAAACATTTCCTTGATGTACATTCCTAGAAATTTTTAACAATAAAATAAATGTAGCAGAAAATACAATTTGTTAATGAATTCTATGTTTTAAGATGATAAAAAAATTGAAACCCTTTTTAAAAAGAGAAAAAAGTACAGGCATTTATAAAGTTTTTCTAGTTAGGCTTATAGTTTAGACAAATAAATGCAATATTGTAACTTAAGAACTGGACTAAAAGAAGACACCTTAGTTTTTGTCCTAACAATGCCCCAAATCTAGTGATAACAGAGTGAACTTCATTAGATCCTTTGGGAATCTTTTAAAACAAAGTCCATAGAAAAGTCTACATGTACATTCATTTTAAATGATCAATTTAATCCTAAATTATTTTCACGATATGCTGAACAGTCCAGTAGATTAGATTCTTATTTTTTACTTTAACATGGTCAATTTTGGAGTGGTATTCTGGGCAATGAAGAGAAATTTGTTTTTAGACAATGTGTACTATCATAGACTAAAAAAAGATGAAATACAGAAAAATAAAGTGGGATGACTTAACTAGAGAAAATGCAAAAAATGTAGTGGCTGAGACTAAATTAAGTATTTCCTCCCTGCATTTTCACAGATGTCTTGACTTCCAGCCCCCACTTTCTTTTTTAATTTTTAATTTTAAAGATGTGGGTACAATTCAGGGTTAGGCATACAAATATTCATTATGCAGGTATCCTTGTTGATGAGGTGTGCCCCCTCCCCTGGCAGTATCCCACTACTGCCAATCCCTCTCTTATAGTGTTATGATTGATAATTGTTCAAGGTACGCTTATGAGTAGGAGCATATGGTACTCTGTTCTTTTGTTTCTGTGATAGATCACTGAGTATGATAGATTCTAAATCCATCCAAGTTACTGCGAAGTTCATGTTTGTCCTTCTTTATGGCTGCATAATATTTCATTGTGTATATGTATCACTTTTTTTTTTTTATCCAGTCCATTTTCAATGAGCAGCACAGCTGGTTTCATGTTTTTGCTATTGTGACTAGTGCTGCAATAAACATGCATGTGCAAATATCTTTTCTGTAGAATGATTTGAGTTCCTCCAGGTATAGTCCCAATAGGCTGATTACTGGGTCATAAGGAAGGTCAATTTCTAGTTCTTTCAGAAATTGCCACACTGCCTTCCAAAGAGGTTGCACTAATTAGCATTTCCACCAGCAGTGTAGAAGTGTTCCTTTGTCTCCGCTTCCTCGCCAGCATCTGTTGTTTGTTTAATTAATGATGGCCATTCAGCCTCGCTCAGTGGCTCAGCCTGTAATCCCGTGCTTTGGGTGACTGAGGTGAGTGAATTGCCCGAGGCTGCAGGTTCTAGACCCACCTGGGCAACTTGGCAAGACCTCCTCTCTACAATAAATCAAAAAATCAGCCAGGCATTGTAGTGCGTGCCTGTAGTTTCAGCTACTTGGAAGGCTGAGGCGGAAGGATCACCGGAGCCCAGCAGGTCGAGGCTGCGGTGACCGGGAGCGTGCCACTGCACTCTAGTGTGGGTAACAGAGTGAGACTCCAAAAAAAAAAAAAAAATTATGACCATTCTTACTGAGGTTAGGTGGTATCCCAATGTGGTTTTGATTTGCATTCCTCTGATGATGAGTGAAGCTGAGCACTTTCTCATGTGCCTGTTGGTTGCCTGTATATCTTTTTTTTTTTTTTTTGAGAATTGTCTATTCTTGTCTTTTGCTCACTTATTAATGGGGCAATTATTTGTTTTTGTCCTTTCGACACATTAGAGTTCCTTGTAGATCCTAGATGTTAGGGATTTGTCAGATACACAGTTGGCAAATATTTTTTCCCATTCTGTGGGCTGTCTCCCTGCTCTCTCAATGGTTTCTTTGACTTTCCGAAGCTTGTCAGTTTGATGAGGTCCCACTTATCTATCTTATCTCTTATGGCAAGGGCACTTGGGATTTTCATCAGGAATTGGGTGCCAGTTCCAATTTCCATAAGGGCGTCGCCTGCATTTTCAAAGGTTCTTATAGTTTAAGATTTTAAGTTTAGGTCTTTGATCCATATAGAGTTGATTTTTGTGTATAACAGTACGTAGGAGTCCCATTTCAGTCTTCTGCATGTGATCAACCAGTTTTCCCAGCACCATTTACTGAATAGGTTCTCTTCTCCCCAGTGGTTGTTGTTGGACACTTTGTCCAAGATGAGTTGGTTGAGAAATTGAGGTTTTCCTTCCAGAATCTCTATCCTGTTCCATTGGTCCATAGGCCTGTTCTTGTACCAATACCCTGCTGCTTTGATTACTGTAGCCTTATGGTAAAGTTTGAAGTCTGGAAGTGTGATACCTCCTGCTTTGTTTCTTTTGCTAAGGATTGTTTTGGCTATTCGTGGTCGTTTATGTTTCCATAATGAATTTCTGAATTGTCATTTCCAGGACTGAGAAGAATGATGTTGGTAATTTAATGGGTATTGCATTGAATCTATAGAATACCTTGGCCAGGATGGACATCTTAATGATGTTGATTCTTCCTATCAATGAGCACGAAATATTTTCATGTGTCTTCTTGGATTTCTTTGAGAGTGTTTTATAGTTCTCATCTTAAAGGTCTTTCACTCCTCTGGTTAGGAAGATGCCGAGGTATTTTATTTTTTGTGTGGCTATTGTGAATGTGATTGTGCTTTTTATTTGGTTCTCTGCCTGCTTGTTGTTGGTATATAAGAATGTGACTGTCTTTTGCACATTTATTGTGTACCCTGAGACTTTGCCAAAGTCCTTTATCAGTGCAAGCAGATTTTTGACAGATTCTCTTGGATTTTCAAGGTATGGGATCATATTGTCAGCTAAAAGGGAAAACTTAACTTCCTCTTTTCCCATTTGGATACCCCTGATTTCCTTCTCTTGTCTAATTACTATAGCTAGGAATTCCAACACAATGCTGAACAAGAGGGGTGAGAGCGGGCAGCCTTGTCTTATTCTGGTTTTCAGGAGAAATGTTTCCAGTTTCTGTTCATTTAGCAACATGCTAGCTGTGCGTTTATCGTAGATGGCACTTATTATTTTAAGGTATGTTCCTTCTATACTTAGGTGTTTGAGAGTTTTTATCAAGAAGGGATATTGGATTCTATCAAAAGCTTTTTTTGCATCTAAGGATATAATCATGTAGTTCTTGTTTTTATATCTGTTGATGTATTTAATTACATTTTATGATCTTGCAGATGTTGAGCCAGCCCTGCATCATGGGAATGAAGCCTACTTGGTCATGGTGGATGATTTTTGAGATGTGTTTTTGGATCCAATTTGCTAGAATCTTGTTCAGCGTTTTTACATCTATGCTCATAAGGGATATTTGTTTGTAGTTATTTTTGTTGTTGTTGTATCTTTACTTGGTTTGGGTATCAGTGTGATGTTGGCTTCGTAAAATGATTTGGGGAGAATTCTATCTTTCTCAATTGCCTGGAATACTTTCAATAGGATTGGTATCAGTTCATCCTTGTACATTTTGTAGAATTCTTCTGGAAAGCTGTCTGGTCCAGAATTTTTATTTTATTTTTTGTACGTAGTTTTTGTATGTCAGAGTCAATTTCCTAGGTTGTTATTGGTCTATTTATGTCTCAATGTCTTCCTGTTTCAACCTTGGGAGGTTTTGTGGTGTCAGAAAGCCCTCCATTTCATTAGGTTATCAAGTTTGTTTCGATACAGATGTGCATAATAATCTCTAATAATCTTCTGTATTTCTTCAGGGGCAGTTGTGATTTGATCTTTTGTATTTCTGGTTGTGCTTATTTGCAGCCCCCCACTTTCAGTTCAGCAGCAAAAGCATTCATTGCCTTGAGAAAAAAAAGGGGAAAAAATAGTCTTATGTCTGGCTTTGGAATTTCAAAACCTTGAAATCAGCAGGTGAAAAAAAAAGGATTATTGGGAGATAATGATCCATTAGAAACCTAGTAAAACCAACAGATTTTTAAAAATTAACTCAAGAATAAAGGTTTCTGGGATTAGAGAGATCAGAAGGAGGACCCTGCCTAAACACGCAGGTCCAGGGGAGTTGGGTGAGTCTGTGCTCCAGTTACCGAAGATAGTCCAGAGAATCAGCAAAATGCCAAGGCTCCCTACATGCCCCAATGTACAAAGCAGAATCGATGGCTGTGCAGGGTAGGTGGGCAGTATTCAAACGGTTTCCTTGAGACCCCTGGGCAACTTGGAACTACAGGGCTACAGGGCTCAGGGGCACAGAATTTTGTTTCCTTAGTTCCCAGAGCTGTATAGAAAGATCCTAGACAATCAGATGTTTGTGATAGGAATAATGAAAAACCCGGAAGCTACCACTAAGACCAAAGGGGAACAAGATCATTTGCAATCAAATGCTGATGTGGGAAACTGACAGTAAACAAAGCCAGATGTGCTCTCCCAATGATTTGACTCCATATACATCTCCAGGAACTTATTTCCAGCCCCAGATAAAGACAGCTGGTGAGGAGGAAGTCACATTGCCTAAAATAGTTTCTATCTTTCCATTAAATTGAATCTCACAGTGGGAAATTTGGTTTTCTGTGGTTTCCCCACAGAAAAATCAATTAATATTTCTCATACAACTGTTTTTTTTTGGACTGAGATTTGTACCCGCCACATGCAATGAGCCCTATCTGCCTCAACCAAGATCCTAAGTGGTGCCTGTCCAAGACAGCAGCTGAGGAAGAGAGAGGAACAATGGTGACTGTGCTGTATTTCCACAACTCTCCCTCTGACTGGATCTCAGAGTTCTTGCTCATATTCTTTTGTGTGCATCTGGCTGAGCTACAGCCACATTTTGGCATAAGCACTTTGCAGACATTACCTTCTACCTCACTGCAACCATTTCTTTAGTGATAGCATAGAGATGAGGAAATGGAGGTTCAGCAAGTTATACAATTACTCAGGTTCGCACAGCTACTAAGTGAGGATGTGAACCTGAGTCAGCCTGCCTCTGAAGCCTGTGTTATTTCTAACCCCCAGGTGGCCTCCCATGGCAGGGTACAGAATCAATTTTCAAGAAAATGTGACTGGGAAGAAAAATTACTAGAACTGGATTTAAGGAGAGTCTTTGATTCCTCAAGGGTGTGTAAAAGGGGACTTTCAACTTTGTGGTATGATAATGCCAGGAAAGGGTTTTCTTCTTTCTTCGTTCATTCACTCATTCATTCACTCTACAAATGCTTTGGGCACCTATGATATGCCAGGCATTATACTCCCAATGGAGTTGCAACTATTAAGTCCCCATTGTGAAAGCCACTGTAGTGCCAGACCCCTACTAAGGGACATATGTAAAGTCATGTACATCCCTCCTTCCCTCATAGCTCTGTTTCTCTGGAGAAAAGAATTGCTTTTCAACACTTGGAGGGAGCAGGCAGGGAGGAAAGGAAGCAGACTCCCTGTCTTGAGGAATGAGGAGCTCCTAACTAGTTTCCTGCCTCCAGTCTCCTCTTTTTCTACCCATTCTTCCCTCTTTCTCCAGGATTTTATTTCTAATACATACATTTTGCTAGCTACTCAATTGCTTGCCAGACCCTGTATGATGAGGTTCACAGTCTTTAGCATGGGTTCAAGGCCCTTCACTATCTGTCCTGACCTCCCTCCTCCAGCTTGCTCTGTACTTCAGCTACACTGTACACTCCCCATTTCCTCCAACTCTTTGTGCATGCTGTTTCCACAGTGCCCTTCTCAGCCTTCTATTTTATACATTCCTCAGATGTTTCTCAAATGCTATCTCATCTAGGAATCTTTCAGGATCCCTCTATTTGCTTATGGAATCGATCATTCCTCTCTTCAGTTCCACAGAGCTATTTCTTCATACCTCTGCCAAAACACTTATTACATCAGTGATGCCAAATTGGTAATACTGATCAGAGAAATAATCAGGGGAAAATCCACAGCATTGGAGGAATTGAAAGTATCAGAATTAGTTAGAAGGAACTGAATTTGAAAAGTCAGTGAATTCAGTGGAATACATATGGATTGACAAGACCTTATAGAGAAATAGATCAAAAATTTTAAAAGAGAGAGAAGCTGAGAATATTTATAAAATATTACCAGAAGGTATCCTGAGGTGCCTTAAGAACACAATTGAACTTCACGGAACAGCTGGGGCTGAAATTCTCATGGTTCACATTCAGTCTTCTTGATAATAGTCTCCTTCACCATGTCGCTGACATTATAATGGAAAAAACTACTTGCAAGTGAATTGGTAATCACAGATGGAGCTATATGTGGTCTAGCTATCTTCACTTTTTGATGAAGGTCTAGAGAGAGATTTGAAAGAGGTTTGTACCAAAACAACGAGATCCTAAAAAAAAATGAGTTTTGGACTATATATTGTTAAGAGGGCTCATTTCAGTCTGTATACTCAAAATATTTTCCAGGAACAGCGCATTTCTGTTGTTTTTCCAAGTACATTTATTGATGAGGATAATAAGTCAGATATTTATTTCAACCTATGATGGTTTCATCTACTTTACTCCTCAGCCCCACTGCCTGGAAAATAAAATTAAGCCAGAATATGGTTTAAACTTTTTATACACATTATTTCTTTACTTTCCACAACTGAGAAATTCAGGAAGTTCATTCTCCTTGTGACCTGAGTTAGGTCAGGGACTGGAACTCACCACTCAGACTTCTCAAGGAGTAAGTAAATTGGTATACGGGCAAGGAGCAAGCTGTTCTCTGCAGAGATATGGGTAACACAATTTGACCTGTACTAGGGGAGATTCAGAGAAATTGGAACATCATCCAACATGAAAAATGCAGAGATAGACTAATGCCCATGATGGAGTGTCAGAAAGGGTTGCAACAATTAAATCAACAAACATTGGAAGTATTACAGTCACAAATTTGAAATGGAGAGAAACTCACAGCTTTGAAAAATCTGGAAATATATACATGAATCAAGTAATCTTCAGAAGTAGGGGAAGAGGTGCGTATGCCATGGGCTAGACCAAAGAGTCCATAAACAAGGCTTGGTCAAAGTGATAAATGAATCCAAGGGACCAGGAAGAGAAGAAAGCTTGTGGAGACCTGGCAGATCATTACAGCATATTCTGCCCAGGCTATTTTGGTACTGGAAGAAACAGAGAAGCAGTTACCCCAAGGAAAGTGGTAGCCCTGCCATGTCACAATAAGACTTTCAAGGTCAGAACAAGGAAAGAACTTTCCCCTTCTCTTCCTAGTCCCCAAGAAGAGGAATGATTGGAGATAGTAACATCCCAAGAATGACAACTGGAAAATAGTTATACTGTCTCAATGTCACAGCTGTTTCTGTGGGCACCATTATGACTTCAGGATGAGTAAAGGATAAGGGTCAGAATGTCTGACAAATGACCTAGTCCTTGCATCTAGATCACATGACTGCCCTAATCAAAGACATCAAAGATGTGGGAGTAGCTAAAGAGAATAAAAGGCACTCCTGACAGTAGTCTGCCTGTTTGACAAGGGACATACCATCAGAGGAACATAGAAGAAATCTCTGAGAATTGTCAGCAATAAAGACTACAAACAAGGGAAACTGGATGGATGTCAAAGGTTTTAAGAGGTGAAAGTGGAGAAATGCTGTGCTTTTATTGAACTTCATCAAAAAAAAAACCTCTTTAAAAAAAAACGTAGTTTCAAGTAAAGTGACTTAAAGTAAAAAGTTTTAAAACTCTAAGTGAAAGACAAAAATTTAAACCCTAAATAACTTTTTCAAAAAATGTGTATGGCTTAAATAGCTCTTCTTGAAGATAATAATAAAATCTAATCTTTGAGATTCTGTGAATGTACAAAAAAGAAAAAGGGCCAACTGGATTCAAATTAATATTCAGGACTGTACTGCTTCTAAATGGAAACATAGCATTTCCACTGTTAAAACAATAGTCAAAATGTTTCTAAAACTTCTTTGTAAAATTAACCAGGGAGAAAGATTAGAATTTGGGCTACTATTAGAAGAATTTTTAAAGTGTTATACTTTGTCATGGATCATTGTTCCCAAGGTGACTGAACTGAAATAATATTGATAAGTAATGAATCTATTATTATAAATTGACTCTTGTTTTATATCCTATTTTTTCATGTTTGTGACTTCAGTTTGTTTTAGAAAGGTGACCAGGTTAAAGAGGAGTGCCAAAAATGGGTAATGGAAAAAAATCATTCCATGACAGAATATGTTTAACAATGGTTATTTAAGAAATGTTCTTCAAGGTCGAAGTCTTGGGAGAAAATTGCGGATTATTTTAGAAATTTGGTTTGAAGCTTATGGAATCTGTGGCTTCTGGCTGAAAAGGGAACCCAGTCAGTCTTCTCATCATCTCTAATAAATGATTTAAAGAGATTTACAACTAAAAAATAAAAAGTTTATTTATTTGGGAATTTTAAGCTATTAAAAATGTATAATCTTTAAATTTACAGCTACAGAATGTAAAAATATAGAAATTTGTGCCACAACAATATTAGATAGGTTATTATTTTTTTTCATTGAAGATTTCTTTAGATGCTTTTCCAAGTTGACTTGATAAGCATCTTTTGAAAAGGATGGAATAAATTAATTTATATGAGTTTTAATATTTAAAGGAAGTTATATAATTTATATGATTAATTTGAATAGCAAATTTAACATAATACTGTATTTTATAATAGTTTTGAATATAAAATACTCATATTAGTTAATATGCTCTGGCCAGATTGTATGAAGATACAGATATCTTGTTTAATTTGATAGTGGGTAGAGAAAAATTAAAGTAGGCTTGGATTATTAAGTAGTTCTGCTTGAAGTTAAAAAGGTAATATAAAAGTTTTAAACTAGTAGAAGAAAAATAGTTATATAAAATTCAGTCAAAGAAAACAAGGAAAGGTAAAATAATTAAGAAAGACATGATATTAGTAATAAGTTCCCAACTCATTTCTAAGGTAAGTATAATTCTATCAAACTATATCAAGATAGCACAAGGAAAGACAAATTTCATAAAAGTAGATGAAAACTTTTGGGATCAAATGTTAACATATTGAATACAGTCAGTAACATAATCATAAGGAATAGCCAAGCAGAATTTATCCCATAAATGCAATCATAATTAAACATCACAAAACTTTTTGTGTAATGCACTCTATTAACAAATGGAAGGAGAAAACTACATAGCAATTTAAATACATATATTTAAAAACAGTTGATCAAATGAAACACACAAGTTATATTTCAAAACTCTTATAAACTAGGACTGGAAAGCAAATTGCTTAACTTTGTATAGTGTAACCATCAGACATTTTAGCAAACATTCATTTTACAGTAAAGCTTTAAAAGCATTGTATTAAATAAGGAATAACACCAGGATGACACAATCATGCTACTGTCCAACATTGTAATGGAAGTTCCAGCAATGCAATAAGATCTGGAACAGGAAAGCATGAATAATGAAATGGTGAAGTTGAAAAAAAACAAACCCTGGAAAAAGAAGAGATAAAACTCAGTTTTGCAGACAATATAATGTCAACCCAGGAAATACAAGAGAATCAAAGAAAAACCTAATCACAATAGCAACAGAAACCATAAAGTACCTAGGAATAAACCTAATAGTAAAAGTACACAATATGTATGAACAAAACTGGAAAAAACTTTTGAAATATATAAAAGAAGGGTTTGATAAGTGGGACTATAACATATCCATAGATAGATTCCTTATTGGAAGAATATCAATATTCCCAGGATTAATCTATGAATTCAATACAATTCAATAACAATACTCTATGAAGTTTTATTGGGTTTTTGGCAACTTTTAAAAACTCAAAATAAGCCGGGCTCGGTGGCTCAGCCTGTAATCCCGCGCCTTTGGGAGGCTGAGGTGAGTGGATTGCCTGAGCCCGCGGGTTCGAGACCCGCCTGGGCAGTGAGACCTCATCTCTACAATAAATCAAAAAATCAGCCGGGCGTGGTAGCGCATGCCTGTAATACCGGCTGCTCGGAAGGCTGAGGCGGAAGGATCGCCGGAGCCCAGTGGGTCGAGGCTGCGGTGGCCGGGAGCGGCCACTGCACTCTAGTGTGGGCGACAGAGTGAGACTCCAACTCAAAAAAAAAAAAAAAAACCCTCAAAATAAACAAGAAAAGTCACAATCATTTTTAATACAAATAAGAGAGATATCTGTCTACACCAGATAGCTATCAAGATAAGTTCTAAAACTAATATAATATAGTATTGGTGTAGGACAAATAAATCAATGAAATGCACCGGAGCATCCTGAAACAGAACTATGTATGAAAATAAGGAAAATTAAAATATGATGAAGATGGCACCTTAAGTCATGTTAACCATTATTAACCTTATAATAGTCCCCCAAATTTGAAAATAGAAGAGAAAAATATAAGTAAATATGTTTATGACTTTCAGGTAGGGAATATCTTTTTCAACATAACATATGTGCAAAAGTTCTCAAGTTAGGAAAAATTCTGTATTTTTTAAGATAGCATAAGCAAAGTCAAAACATTAGGAATAAACATTGCAATTGGTATGATAGCCTAAGGATTAGTATCTTAAGTATGCAAAGAACTTTTGAATCAATATGGAAAAGACAAAGAATTCTTGCAAAAATGAGCAGTTTGCAAAACAAAAAGCATGAAACATGGCAATTCACATGAGAGAAAAAAAAATCCCCAACTCCACTAGTAATAATAGAAATGTATATTCAAACAACTCAGCATATTGACAGAAATTAAAATTTTGCAGTTAAGTACTGTTGCGTATGTATGTGATGAGATGGAGATGAGTAATATCATATGCTACCAATTGGGTGCATAAATTGCTTTGCTATATCCCACAAAGAGAAAAGTTTTTAGTATTTGTTCAAGTATAAAATGAAAGACATCCTATATCTAAGCAATTATCAGTATCTCACTTAGAAAATTATATGTGCTCTAGAAGATGTATTCAAAATTGTTGATAACAGATTGTGACAAAGAAAAATTGAAAATGACCTAAATGTCTACCAACAGGAAAATAAGGGCCATAAACCGGGGCCTCTTTATACTATGTAATATTATAATATTATGCAACAGTTAAAATGAATCATAGACTAATAAATATAAATTTTATTTTCTAATACATATTTGAAATCAAAGCAAGATGTAAATAAGAACAAAACAAAAATATATGATTCTGTGAATGCATATATATTTTGGTAAGTGCAAGGAAAAACACTGAAAATAATATATCAAAGGGCTGACAGAATTTATTTCTGGGGAGGAGGTACTGCATAAGAATTTAAAGGCAGGCAAAATAATGCCCCCAGAGATGCCTGCATCCTACTACGTGGAACCTATGAATATATTAGGTACATGGCAAAGGAGAATAAAAATTGTAGATGGAATTAAGACTGCTAATCAGCTGACATTAAAATAGAGAGATTAATCTAAATTATCTCTGAGTTCAATATAATTCCAAGGGTCCTTAAAAGTGGAAGAAGGAGGCAAAAGAGGGAAAACCAGACAGATAACAACATGAAAAGGATTTGGCTCAATTTTACTGACTTCAAAGATGGAGGAAAGAGGTCACAAGTCAAGGAATGCAGGAAGTGCCTAAAAATTAGAAAAAGCAAGGACCATAAATTCTGTCTAAAGCCTCCCAAATGGAATGTAGCCAACACCTTGGTTTTACCCCAGTGAGACCTCTTTCAAACTTTTGATATCCGGACCAAATTTATGTAAGATAATAAATTTGTAATTTTTAAGCCACTAAGTTTGTGATAATTTGATATAGCAGCAAGAAGAAAATAATACAAGTTGTTTAAAAAAAAAGACTTTAACCACGCTTATAATTCAATAGCGTTTAAGTATAAAAAACTTGTTCATGTAATTTCAAATAACTAAGACAAAGGAAAAGAAAAGGTAGTAGCTACATATCACTAGGTAGTACTCTTTCTGTTACCATTATTATTATTATTATTTTATGTTTATTTGCTTTGTTTCTTCATTTAATACAACATGACAGAAATTGGCACTAATCATCACAAGACGAATTTAGCCAAGCTAGTGAAAGAATTGTGAGGTGCCCTCTTAAGATTTATGCACTCTCCAGCTGTACTCAGACACAGCAGCTCATTTCCATTTGTAAATATACCTTTTTACAGCTTCTCCCCTCAATATCTACTAGACAGAAATGTGTGAGGAATGAATTAGCATGGTATCTGTTAATTTCTTTGTGGGAAAAATCAAGTTACCAGAAAAAAATATTTTTAAAAGTCACACACAATCCAAGTGCATGGAAATATTTTGGCTCATTTATGTCTTCTCAACACTTGAATATTAAGCAAGAAACAAGACTATTCTGGATCCAAGTGCTTTAGTGAACAAATGGTGTGGGATTTTAGTATCAGCATGATGTATCCCCACTCTGCAGCTTTAACTCGAGTAGCTGCTGTGCTTTGTGGGGCTTCAATCTAGCTCATGTGACAACTACAATCACCAAATCTGGACTTTGTTGACATGGTTCAAAAAATAACAGCATGAAGGGAAGGCCTACTGGGAAACTTGAAATCTATCTATAAGCTCTTGAAGTATTTTAAAATAATAAACAACTTCAATTGAAAACAATACAAGGTCATTTATATATGTATATATGGCTTTTTTCTATTCCCTTTATTTAAAAAATAACTTGAAAAAGGTCACAAATGTGCAATTAGAAGCCAGACAAGTTGCTAAAATGTAAGAGAGTGATGGATGCTACTATATCACTTGCAAAGAGTTTGCTAAAAAAAATTGGGGGCACTGAATTTACTCTAGATTTTCTTGAAGCTAAAAGGAAAAAAGGAAGAAAAAAAAAACAACTCTGAAATATAAAATGATAGAATTAGAAATGCTCATTTCTTTCCAAAATTTTTTGTGTTTGATATAGGAAACCATACTAATCATTTGTCAGATATAAAATTTAATTGGCACTAATGTTAAGGAAGAATTTGTGGCATAAGTCTACAAATGAGAAATATTATAAATTAATACACCATATACTTTTGTCAACCAAGTGATTGTCTATAAAATTAAGGCATATCTAATACTAAATCATTAGTTCATGAAGTTATTTCTCCAGACTGTGGGAATAATAACATCCAGTTATATTGCTTTCTGGTGATCTCACTTTAATAGATAGAGAAGATAGACAACCTAGAGAAATAAGGAATTAGCCTGTTCACTAAAAAACTTCTTTAAACAGAGTACCATATGTTCTCACTCATAGCAGACCTTGAACAATTATCATAATACTATAAGAAAGGGATTGGCAGTAGTGGGAAACTGCCAGGGGAAGAGAGGTGGGATTGGCAGTTGAGGGACACTGCCGGAGGAGGGAGGAGCACACCTCATCCACAAGCATACCTGCATAATGAACCTAACCCTGAATTGTACCCCACATATTTAAAATAAAAAAATTAAATAATAATAATAAAGTTTCTTTAAAGCATAAGATTTGTGAACTGGTTTTTTGAGAATTCATGGCTAAATTCCCTTATTAGTGCCTTAAGTACCACTATTCTGTCTTGCAAGCTAAACAGGGTTCCAGATATTTTGAGAACAAGTATGAGGGACATAGAATTATTATGTGTCTGTGGAAATCTGTGGGCATTACTGATGATACACAAACTTCAACATGAGCATACCCTAACTTTAGAAGTAATGACAGTAATCATTAGTAAACTTATTTTTTAAATATCTTTTAAAACTTTATGGGCAGCTATCTTAGGTATTTAATTAAAATTTTCAGGTTTTTTGCCATCTTCCTTTTCCAACAGTCCTGGGTATCCTATTTAGGGATCCGTGTAGTTTCAAGGATGTTTATTTTGCTACTTTCAACACATGACTTAGGATCGCAATTAGCACCATCCATTTGCCTGGCCATAGTAATTGTTCAGGAGCAGACATGTGATACAAGCCAGTTCAATTAGAGCGAACCTCAAAATTATGCCTGCATTTCTGGAGCTAATGTCTTCTTAAATCCTTTTTGAAGCTATGGAATGTGTTTGTGAGACTTGAAACAATGATGCTCATTCTTACTACTATGAGGGAATCCAATCTGAGGGTAAAGCTGACACAAAGAGATGGACAGAGTCAAAATGATTACAAAGAAATGAAACTGGAGACCTATTGAAACATGAGCCTCTGGATCAAAGCATTCCATCAAACCAAACTAGACTTTTGAATTTCATGAATCAGTATGCTACCTTACTTAATAAATTTATTTTCCATTATTTGCAAACAAAGCATTTTGCTAGTTTTTACTTATCAAAGAACCCATTATCAGACCTGTTCATTTAAATAAAATTAAAAAGCCCTTTGTATGATCTACTTCTAAATTGAACTACATTCTGATGGGCCCCAAAAGATAAAAGTTAGGAAGAAAACGCATTGTCAAGTTGTTTCATGATGGAACCTGCTAGCTGGGGTTCTTGTGGGTTGCCTGTGAGAAAATACACTTAAATATCAATGATTTCACTTTTAATACAGTTGAAGCTTGTTTGCTTTGTTCTGACAACAATTCTCTAATAAATTCTGTTTCTTAAGAAGTTAGAATAATAGAAGCAATACAGAAATTTTGTTTACTTTTTAAACTATAGCAGATAACATGGTTTCTTGCACTATATAAATGAACCAAAGAATTACAATACTTCAAGGATTTAAAGGTAGCATTATTAAAGAATTGCCCTCTCCCATACTAAATTTCCACTGAAATGAATAATGAAATATACAAATTTTGCATCAACTTTGTAAAATAAGATGAAAGCTATCAAAATGCCTGTAAGTTGGAAGAATTTCTACTAGATATATACAAACAGAACTGACTGAGAAAGGCATGAAGATACACACAAGACTCTCCATTGAAAGGATGTGGTATGCTTAAGATAAAAGTGAAAGGAATCCTGAAAGATATATGCCCATCCTTGACATCCTATAACTTAAAGCTTTAGTCTGAAGATCCTTTGAGCAACCACACTGAGACACTGGAGTAAAAGTTTGAGACCCTAAAATTTCCTAAACACTACTCTAAACAGTTAAATGCTCAAGGAATAAATTAACAATTATGAATAAAGATTATGAATAACAGATTGGACACTACAAAAACTCAAAATTAGAGTCAAAATTAAATTCAAGAAACTTTCATCTCAGAGAAAAGGCAATAACAATGAAAAGAGGAAAAAATAGCAAAACTAGGAAATCAGCCTGAAAATATATATTAAAAAAAAACTTAAAAAGAAAGGGCAGAAGGAGTAGAAACAATACTTATGTAGTAATACAAAATATTCATAACATAATTTCTAAAATATGTTTCAAAAATTGGACTTTATGATAGCAATAGGTTTTGGAAATCAGTTTTAGAGGGGGATATTTACAAACCATGAGATTCTAGGAGGACAAAAAAAGAATAAAAATATAAAAGGGTCAAGAAAAACAAACAAACAAACCTTGAGGAAGTTCAACATTCACACCAGAAAGAGGAAGGAGAGTCTTACAGGACAAATGTTTGAGAGACACTAAGAGAACCAGATCAAAGACACTAACGAAGAAGATTTTAAACATAAGAACAGGTACATATGGTCAATATAGTGAAAAACAAAGAGAGTGAAAATTGGGGAAAGCTCTCTATATTCGTTTGGATATAGATATATATACTAGAGTAGATATCCAAATTAACAGTGGTTCAAACAAAATAGACATTTATTTTATCTCTCAGATGAGTAGCCTGAAAGAGGGCGATCCTGTTTTAAGAAGATGTCAGAAATCCAATCTCTTTTATTGCTCCATTATTCCTAGGAATTGGCATATTGCTGCCCCAGACACATTGTGGGTTTTTGCAAAGAAGAACCCATATAGTTTTGTTGACGGAGGGTGCTCTCTTCTGTATGACTCAAGATAGCGCCTCACAGCAGTCCCACTTTAAGAAGTCATAAGGAGAAAGGGAAGAAAGGTAGTCATAATCTAGAAGAGGCACACATGACTTCCCTTCACATTCTATTGACTAAAACTTAGGCCTATAGCTACAATTAGGTGAAATGTAGTGGTCATGTATATAACAAAAAATATATATCATATTGGAAAAAAGGGAGAACAGATATTTACTACCACTGTCAGTGAATTTCCTTGAACAAAAGTCTGATTTAGATGATCATTTTCTATGTTCCCATTGTACGTGGCCATAAAGTCTATCACAATGTCCTGAATTATTTTCTTTAAACATTTCCTCTTTAAGATGATCAGTATCTTGAGGGCATGGACTATGACTTATTAATCTCTACATTCCTACTCTCAAAGGCAGCATCTGGTACTAATATATGCTAAATAAATCAATAATTTGGCAAATGAATGAAAAAGAAAACTTTATAAGTAGATTCAGTATTGTTTCCTCTAGTGAATGTGAGAATCTTCTGGTATTTTTTCAGTTACCACAAAAAATTTCTGTTAGAAAATGTCCCTGAAATAATTAATGTAGCAAACAAACATGTGATATAGACAAGAAAGAAAGCCATTTCAAAGGAGAAGAAATAAATAAGTAAATAGATCAACATAATAAGTAAGAAAAGTACAAGCTCAGTATTCATCATGCGAACACACACAGTGAAAACCAATGTCTGTGACTCGCCCTTTTACTCGTCATTTACTGAAAGTTGCCCCATCCCTGGGTATTCAGAGCTTGGTAAGCCCCATTAGACTAAAATTCTCCAGGGAAAATATTTTTTAAAGTATTTATCTATTTATCAGATATGATAGCATTTAGCATTTGTGAGGTTTTTGTTGTTGTTGTTTGTGAGTTGTTTGTTTTAGTGAAGGATAGATATTTCCAATTAAGTTAAGTTATAAGTTTCAATTTTAAGGATCTCAGTTTGTAATAAAAGCAGAGTTCACCTGTAATTCTAAGTTGCCTTGAAATCAAGAGGTGCATCTAGGGGAACAGCTAGCATAGCCAACACCTGGTTTTCAATGACTCCTTTGACAGTTTGTTCATACGCTGAGCTCAAGGACTTTAAAACAAACTTGGCATCTCAGAGGAGATCTACCAGGGGAAGAATTAGATTAAAGCTTGAGCTTCAGAGAAGACAAAAAAGTGTTCTGCACTCAGTTCACAGCATGCTGTACAATGAATAAAAACAAAATCTATATGCCAAAATTAGCACTGGGTGTATCTTTTTTCTAATATTGTAAAAATGTATCTCTACCAGTAGCCAGAATCACACTTAATTCTAAAATATAAAAGTCAGTCTCATTAAAGTACAGAACAAACAATGATGTTCTGGAAGTTCTAAAAAACACATTAAGAAATTGTAAGGAAGTACCAAGAACACAATTAATTGCACAGAATATGATTACATATCCAGGACATCAACCAAAAACTTTAGAGATAATAAGAAAGTTATGAAAAATGACTATGCATAAGATAAAATATATACAGTTGTATATACCCATATACGTATACACATGTATACATATATTATATATTATATATAATTTTATAATAAACCACTAATAATCAGTTAGAGAATAATATAAACAGAATTCTTCATATAATAATAAGCAAACAAAATAAAATCAAAACTATACAATATACAATATTTAAGAGCAACCTTTTTGAGTATATGAGCCAAGAAAGCGGGTAAAATATACTTTGTGTCTATATAGCAAATGTAGATATTTCTAGCCATTATAGTACTATAGATATCATTGACTATCATAGACAGATATAGATATAGATAAATCTATTTATCTATCGATATAGATAAGTGTATATCTACATCAATATCATAGATGTAGACATAGATAAATCTTAATTGATTTAGTATAGTTTAATATAATTTGACTTAATATAATTCTAGTTAAACTCTCAATATTAAAGATAAAAAACTCTAGTCAGTAAGTCAATAATAATATAAAATAAAATTAGACAAATTTTGGGTTGTAGATCTTACTGTACATAATTACCAAAACTAGAAAGCATAAAAGAAAAGATAAAAATGTGAAACCTCTATATCAAAAATATCCCCCCAAAAAAGTAATGGCAAAAATTAAATTGGAAAGAAACACTCAAACACATGTGACTGACAAAGAGCAAAATATTCTTATGGTAGACTTTGCTCATGCTTATCCTGTATCTACTTCTTGCTTCTTCTTTGCAGAAAGAATACTGATTGCTGTTCAGGGTCATAGGTGGCTGGAGTCCATCCCAGTGGCCCAGGGGTAAGGGGCACTCTCCCTCAACAGAAAAATATAAGTTCTTCTTTGCAAGAAACTGTAATGTGTTTGGGGCAGTAATGTGTCAACTATTTCCTTTACTCTTGTAATTAGAAATGTTCCTATTACCAAATTTAGCCAATGAGATATAAGCAAAGTTCCCTGGATGGTGCTTCAAGGAAAGTTAAGTTTTCCTTGTCAAAAGGAAGAGTCTAAGCTGACATATGCCTTTTGCCATCCATACTTCCTGTTTTTCTTCCTGAAATCTGGATTTGATGTTTGGAGGTGGAACAATCATCTTTTGATCCTAAGGAAATAAAAGTCACACACTAGTAGGAGTGAATCATCAAGAAAGGAAACTAGTTACTTGAATGTCTGCACCATCTCTGGAATGCTACTTCTGAACTTACTATAAAAATATTTATTTGGTTAAGGCACACCATTTCTTCAAAGAAAAAGATGAATACCTAACAGAGAAAAGATGAGCTAAATACACAAAATATAATTTTAAAACTATAAAAGTGAAACATGAAAAGGTATTGAAAATCATTAGCAAAAAATTTAAATAAGTTATCATTATTACAAAACTGACATGCAAAAATTTTAAAACAAAAGGAAACATTCAGTATGGTAGTGGTTGTGAAAATTTTATCATACACTGCTGATAAAAGCGTAAATTTTTAAAAGCTTTCATAAGGCATTTTTCTTTAGTATGCCACATTTGACTTAAAATATGCATGTTCTTAGACCCAGATATAAAATATAAAACTATAAAATTTCTAGAAGAAAACATAAGAGAAGATCTGTGACATTGGGTTAGGTGATAAGTTATTAGATACAACACTAAAAGCATAAAGAAAAAACTGATAAATTGTTCTTTATTTGCATTAAAAAATTTACTCTGTGAAAGACACATGCATTAGGAGAAAATATTTACAGGTAACATATCTGATAAAGATGTACCCAGAACATATAAGGAGCTTTCATTTATTATAGACAGAAATAGAAAATGGTACACACATTTTGGAAAACAGTTTCTTATATAGTTAAGCATATACTTATGATGATCCTGAAATCTCAAGTGCATTAAGAATGACTGAACTATGTTGGGAGACAGCTGTGGAAGCCCGCCTGAGCATTAGGGATCCAGGCAGGCTGCGGACCCTGAGACCACTAGAATGAGTTCAGGAGCTGAAGGCCCATTCCCTCTTCCCTTCTTTGCTGTTTGGCATGTTCCACTAGCAGGGACTTTGATGATCTAAGTATAAAGTTCTGAGAGTACGACAGGCATGGTTTACTTTAGGAGTCCATTGTTCCCATTTCTCACAAACTGCGGTTTCGGCTTTAAACTTAACATAATTCAAACTCAGCTCACATTTGGGAGCCTTATATACAATACAAGCTTCTTTATAAGATTTAAAAGAATATTTGTAGAATTAGTATATACATGTGAAGTGCTGTTTCAACTTTAATAATATAGATAATTATTTAGGGTTACCAGAAATGGCCCAGCACGAACTTTGGGCTGGGCCACATTCCTGAGGGTCCAGTGCATACTTTGGACTGGGCTGCATTCTTTAGGAATTGGTTTGGGCTATAATTAAGAGTTTCTATAGTGTAGGTCGAATTAGCGTAAAATAGAGAGGAATCGGGATTTAGGCTGGTTATTAGATGTTGTGTATGCATAAGTTTTAAAAGTTATTGATTATTAGAATATTATGCATAAGTTTTAGAAGTTATTGATTATTAGAATTGTTGTGTTGCTTTTGAGAAATATTAACCAAGCATGAGGAACAGTGAGATAGTTTTGGGCTCCTCATTCTTCATGCTTGGGGAAACACCTGGTGGGTGGGGGACGCCCCTCATCCAGCTGGCTCTATGTTCATGTAAATGTCTTGTGATTTAATTGGGATTGCCCTTCCTCATACTCCAGGAAACACCTGGTGGGTGAGGGATGCCCCTCATTCACCTGGCTTTGTGTTCATGTAAAAGTTTTGTGATTTAATTGGGATTGTTCTTCCTCTTGCCTGAGGAAACACCTGGTGGGTGGGAGATGCCCCTCCTGCACCTGGCTTTGTGTTCACGTGAAAGACTTGTGAGACTGTCTGTGTAAAAATTGGGGATAAATACCTGCTGTAAGTTTCAATAAATGGCTTCTGTCCAATTCACTGAACAGTTGTCCACTTTCTTTCTTTTCTTTCTTTCTTCTTCTTTATATCTATCCTTCTATCTTTCTTTCTTTTAATATCTATCCCTACTACAGAATTGGTTTCTGCACTAGACAGAATCCAGCTTCTTTCTTTCTCCCCCAGTCTCTTTCTTTCTTTTAATATCTATCCCTACAAGTCGCCAACGCCATCACACCTTCCAAGGGACCTCCTAAATCTCTCTTCAGGGACTGGCCCCCCAAAGAACTATCCATCTTATCCAAGGCAATCTATAGATTTAACATAATAACCATTGAATTACCAGTATCTTTCTTCTTAAACCTGGAAACAACAATACAAAAGTTCATATGGAAGTATAAATGACCACAAATAGCCAAAACAATCCTCAGCAAAAGAGCCAAAGTGGGAGGTATCACACTTCCAGACTTTAAACTTTGCATAAGCCTACAATAATCAAAACATCATGGTATTGGTACAAGAACAGGCATATAGACCAATGGAACAGGAAAGAGATTCTGGAAGCAAAACCTCAATTTCTCAACCAACTCATCTTCTACAAAGCCTCCACTCACAACCACTGGGGAGAGGTGAACTTATTCAGTAAATGTGCTGGGAAAACTGACTTACCACATGCAGAAGATTAAAACAAGACCCCTATCTATCACTGTAAATAAAAATCAACTCTAAATGGATCAAAGACTTAAACATAAAAGCTCAAACTATGAGAACCTTAGAAAATGCGGGAGACACCATTATGAAAATTGGAACTGGCAACCAGTTCCTGATCAAAATCCCAAATGCCCATGCCAAAAAAGATAAGATAGACAAGTGGAAACTCATCAAACTGAAAATCTTCTGCAAAGCAAAAGAAACCATCAAGAGAGCAGGGAGACAACCCACAGAATGGGAAAAAACATTGCCAACTGTATATTCAACAAAAACCTAACATCCAGTATCTACAAGGAACTCAAAGGTGATGTAAAGAAAAAACAAGCTGCCCTATTACAAAGTGGGCAAAAGACATGAATAGATAATTCCCAAAAGAAGACATACAAGCAGATAACAGATCCATGAAAAAATGCTCAGCCTCACTAATCATTAAAGGAATGCAAATTAAAACCACACTAAAATACCACCTAACTCTAGTCAGGATGACCATCATCAATAACTCAAAAAACAACAGATGCTGGAGAGGATGTGAGGAGAAGAGAACACTTCCACACTGTTGGTAGGAATGTAAACTAGTACAACCTCTGCGAAAAAGTTTGGCATTTCCTAAAAGATCTAAAAATCAGCCTTCCATATGACCCACAATCCCCCTTCTGGGAACATACCCAGAGGAATTCAAATCACTCTATGAAAAAGATACTCACACATGCATGTTTACTGCAGCACTATTCACAACAGCAAAAACATGGAATCAACCATGCTGCCCATCGAAAGAGGACTGGATTTTAAAAAATGTGGTACATATACATGATGGAATATTATGCAGCCATAAAGAAGGACAAAATTATGAACTTCACAGCAACTTGAATGGTCTTAGAGCGCATAATACTAAGTGATCTATCACAGAAACAAAGTACTGAGTACTACATGTTCTCACTCATAAGCAGACCTTAAACAATCATCGTAATACTATAAGAAAAGGATTGGCAGTAGTGGGAAACTGCCAGGGGAGGGAGAGAGGGGACACACCTCATCAATAAGAGAACCTGATCTCAAACCAGGTGAAGTGGGGACCAAAGTGAGGCCCAAACTTCACCTACACGATGACCATTTGTATACCTAACCCTAAATTGTACCCCACAACTTTAAAATTAAAAAAATGTATATAAAATGATTGATTGAACCAGAACCACATGCAACCACATAGATAAGAAATATAATGTTAAGAAAAGGTTGACAAGCAAAGAGGATACATGGTATGATTCTCTTTATATGAAGTTCCAAAACAGCTAAAACTAGTCTACAGTGGATAAACAACAATCTATAAGACTATACACTGAGATATTGATTTTGGTTGGCTCACGGAAGCTTTGTGTTTGTTGTGCCAATGTTCAATGTTTAATCTTTGTATGATGAGTATATATTTTGTATTAGAAATGTTTTACATACATATTTAAAAAATTAAAAAAGGAACACTTGAACTTCAAAATATCAAATATTACATAATAATTCAGTGATGGAATAAATGTATGAATAAGTGGGAGAGAACACAGCAACAGGCAGAACTTTTAAGGGGAGTGGTAAGGGAAGTGGTAAAGGGAGTGCATAAATATGTAAGAAAAGAAGTGATATTTTATAAGTATTGCCAGGAAAATATTTGGGGAAAAATTTTTTTTAATTTTTTGAAAATAGGATTTATTAAGAAGAAAGAAAACTCCCACAGTAGGAGGGACCCTGAAAGAGGTTGCCCGGAAAAAAAAAAAATTTTATATCTACACTTCCTGTAAAACAATAAATTCCTCAAAAATCTAGAGATAAATGTTAAAAACAACCAATAAAAAATATAGAGCAACAGAGGTAAATATTCTCAGATTGGGAAGGGACTTTAAAAAAAGACTTTTGACTACATAAAATTAAACACTCTTCTAGTTCAAAAGAAACCATCACCAAGATTAAAATGAAAACAATAAATTTTGGAGAATGATATAAATATGAATGACAAAGAGCACGTATATTTGATATTTAAGATCTCAGAGAAACTTGTAAGAAATGCATAGAGACGTCAATAAGCGAAGAGCATGAAAGTCATGAATCACAGAAGCGAGAATATAAATGTCTAAGAAACTGAGTACAGATGCCAACATGAAGCCTACACAGCATATCCCTCCCCAAAACTTACACAATGTACAAAACTAAAAGAAAAAATGTCGTGGAAGAAATCTATTTTTAGTAACAACAACCAAACAAGAAATGAATTAAAACCTAATGGTAGGCAAGCACTTCTGTTTCTAAGCAAGGAACAATAGAGATCACATTTGCCTTCTTGCTTGAAATAATTAAAAACAGTACAAAATGTATGAAACAACAGCTTTCAAGACATAAGTCATTAGAAAATAAAAGATAGTGATCCCTCAGAAATGAGAATTAAATGAAACAAACTTAAAACAACTCCAGCTTGCTTCTTGAGAGAGTTCCCAGGCTACTCTTCAGCAAGGAGAACCCATATGGAGCCCATAGATTTCTACAGTTGAGGAGATGAAGCTGATATTCTGGAGATACAAAAGCTGCTAGAGTTCTCAAGGCACAGAATACCATTAAGGAGACAACTGCAGAGACTTCCAGGCAATTTCTGAGAATCCGCATTGAGTTTTCAGTACTTATCAGTATGTGCTTAGAGAAAACATCTTGGACCAGAAAAACAACCTCTCAAAAATATTAGGGGGAATAATCCCAGGAATTAATTCAGGGTTGTGGGTAGTACCATGTTTTTATTTTAGTGCTGTTCATTGTATAAGTTGTGAGGAGGGATATGCTGTGTAGGCTTCATGTAGGCATCTTTTCTCTGTTTGTTAGACAATAGCCGGAGGTGGGGTGGGAAACTCATAATTCATGAGGCTTCTAGCAGAGTACTCAAAAGAGGTTTGGTTCAGTAGGGGGGAAATCATCCTTAGTCTAAACACTGCTCTGGTCTAACAAAACATAAATGCAAAGTCACAAAAATCCAGTTCTTTTTAAGTAACTTAACAGAACTGCAAGACAAAACTTAAGATTATGTGTAGGACTATAAAAATATACAGCACTAAAAAGAATAAAATGTATCATGTTTAATATCCAATCAGAAGTTGTCAGAGATGCAAAAAAGTTAAAAAATACAACCCATAGTGAGGAGAACAATCAATCAAAACCAGTCCAAAAATATACTGACATACAAGACAGGATTAGCACACAAGGTATGGCTATTATGACTGTGTCCTATATGTTCAATAAGCTAGAGGAAATAATGAATATATTAATTAATTAACATTCTATGTGTGTATACACACACATATAAATATTGCATAACAACAAATTAGACATTGCAAAAAAAAAAGATTAGTGAACTTGAATGCATAGCAAAAGTAATGTCTTTTGTCAAAATTAAACATGGCAAGGAAAAAGGCTGAAAACAAAAGAATCAGAAAAGCAGTAAGATAAGAGACCAGTTAAAAAATATTGAAAGAAATAATGGTTGAATATTTTCCAAATATGATAAAAACTATAAACCAAGAGATCCAAGAAGTTAAAAGTACCCCCCCAAAAGAAATATATGGGGATCTATACTAAGGCATATCATAATAAAATTGATTAAAACCACTGATAAGAGCAGTCAGAGGAAAAAAGACACATGACATACAGAGAAAAAATATGATGATAAAAGATTTATTCTCAGAAACATACAAGCAGAAAAGAATGGAACAATCTCTTTAAGGCTATGAAAGAAAAAAAATTGTCACCACAAACTTCTATTCCTTAGGAGTGAGGGAGGGGGAACAACTTTCCAAAATGAAGGGAAAATAAAGGCTTTTTCAGACATACAAAAGCAGAAAGAATTCATCAGCAACAAAACAGCTTTACAAAAAATATGTACAAGAAAGTTCTCTAGACAGAGAAAAATGATGCCAGATTGAAATTTGGAATCTGCCCAAAAGAGTACCAAAGATGATAATTATGTGGATTAATATACCAGAAATTTTTCCTTATTGTTTAAATCTCACTAAAAGTTAGCCAATTGTTGAAAGCAAACATAATAACAAAGTATTTTGGGATTTATAACATATGTAGAAGTAAAACAAACAGCAATAAACCAAAGGCATGAGGGAAAGAGAAGTTTACCATTGAAAAGTTTTTGTACTGCACACAAAATAGTGTAATATTATTTGAAGGTAAGTAAAGTCATATATTATAAACTTTAAATCAACCATAAAAATGAAACAACAGAGTTTCAGAAAATAAATTCAACCAAAGAAACAAAAGGGAATTATAAAAAGTAATCTAAAAGTAGGCAAAAAATGAGGATAGTAACAAACCACACATGGAACAAAAAAAAAACTCAACCATACTGACAGTCATGTTAAATGTAAATGGCCTAAACTGCCCAAATAAGTCAGAGACTGTCAGATTAGATTAAAAATCAAGATGTAACTGCATAATAACTACCAAAAAAACACACACTTTACATATAAAGACATGAATAGATAATAGTAAAAGAATGGAAAAGATATATCAAAAGAAGACTGGAGTGACATTAATATCAGATAAAGTAGGTTTCAGAGAAAAAATATTAATAGAAATAAAAAGCATCATTTCATAATGCTAAATGTGTCAGTGAGTCAGGAGGAAAACATGTATACACCCAAAGGTACATAAAGAAAAATAATTAACAGTACTGAAGGGGAAAGAAAATTCACAATTATAGTAAGAGATGTCAATATCCTCTTTCAACAGATAAAACAAGTAGATGGAATATCAATAATAATATTGAAGATTTGAATAATACTACCAATCAACTTGACCTAACAGATAGTTACAGAAAATTTCACTCAATAACAATAGAATAAAGATTATTTTCAATTGCACATGAACATTTACCAAGATAGAACACATTCTAAACCATGAATCTCAAAAAAGTGTTAAAGTAGTCAAGGCACACATAATTTATTCTTTGACCAAAATAGAATTACATTAGAAACCAATAACAATCCCAAAACATTTAGAAACCAAATAGTATATTTCTAAATCACCAATGAAAAAAGAAATATGATAAAAGAAATTTGAGTTTCACACTGAATGAAAATTAAAACATAACAAAAGTATAGAATGTAGCTGAAACTGTAATTAAAAGGAAATTTATAGCATTAAAACTGTACTTATTTTTATGCCTAACCCTGAATTGTATTCCACATCTTTAAAATAAAAATTTTTAAAAAGGAAAAAAACCTTGTAATTATATGAGAAAAGAAGAAAACTCTCAAATTAGTTATCTTAGCCTTCATATTAAGAATCTCATAAAAATGAGAAAATGAAATGCAAAAGAAGTAAAAAAGTACAGAAGATTAAAAAATAATCAATGAAATAGAAAGTCAGAAAGATACTAGAAAAAGAATGAAACCAGAAACATGTTCTTTGAGACCAATGTAACTTCTAGTTACATCAAGCAGGGAAGAAAGTACAGAGACAACTATCAATATCAGGAATGAGAAAGAAAATATTAGTACTGATTCTACAGCTATTAAAAAGAGAAACAGGGAAGTATTTTGAACATTAATCCAATAAACTTCAACAATTAGATGACATTAACAAATTTTTTAAAAGACATAAATTACCAAAACTCACTCAAGAAGAAATAGATAATCTGAATAGCTCTATATATATACCTTTTTTTTTAGTTGGATTCTCACTCTGTTTCCCAGACTGGAGTGTAGTGGCATGCTCACAGCCTCCACAGCCTCGAACCTCTGGGCTCCAGCAATCGTTCTGCCTCAGTCTTCCAAGTAGCTGGAACTACAGGCATGTGCCACCATGTCTGGCTAATTTTTTGATTAATTGTAGAGATGAGGTCTTGAATGTTTGCCCAGGCTGGTCTCAAACCCGTGAACTCAGGCAATCCTCTCACCTCAGCCTCCCAAAGTGCTGGGATTATAGGCGTAAGCCACCGTGCCCAGCTGAAGTATTCTTAAAAAATAAAAACTCTTCATGCCTAATGACTTCACTGTTAAATTTAATGAAACATTAAAAAAAAATAAATCACACCAATTCTTCACAAACTTTCCCAGAATTTGAAGAGGTACTACTCCCCAACTTGTTTTATGGGACCAACATTACTCTGATACGACAACCAAGACATGGCAAGAAAAGAAAACTATAAACCAATACCTATCCTAAACATAGATACAAATATTTTAAACAAAACTTTAACAACCAAATTCAATAATATAAGAATTGTGTAAAAATGACAAATATATAATGCCCAATTTATGTTTCTCTTAATAATGCAAGGTTGGTTTAAAATTCAAAAATTAATCCATGTAATTCACCATATTAACAGACTGAAAAAGAACAAAATATAATGTCAGTAAATGCAAAAAAGATCTAGCAAATTCTCAGTAAACTAGAAATAAAAAGGAACTTTATTGACCTAATAAAATGCAACTATAAATAATATCATTATTTATAGTGATATGGTGAAAGGCTGAATGTTTTATCCAAGAATTAGGAGCAAGGTGTAGATATTTACTCTCACTGTTTCTATTGAACATTTTACTGGAAATTCTAACCAGTGCAATGAGATATGAAACAAAAATTCAGATTAGAAAGAAAGAAATTAAACTAATAGTCTTTGTAGAAAATTCCATACAATCTACCAAAAAATTTACTAGAATTAATTAGTGAGTTGAGCAATGTTCCATGATATGAAATCCATATACAACATCCAATTGTATTTCTATGTACTAGAAATGAAATTAAAAATTAATACTATTTACAATAGTGTAAAAATATATGATATTTAAGGATAAATTTGACAGAATATGTGCAAGACTTTCACACTGAAAACCACAAACCATTGTTGAAAGAAATTAAAGAAAACTTAAAACAGACAAATATGCTATTTTTCTGAATTAGAACACATGATATTGTTAACATGTCATTTCCCCTAAATTATCCATAGATTCAATGCAATCTCAATCAAAATATCAATAGAAAACAATTTTTAAAAAGAAGAATAAAGTTGTGAAACAAGCACTACTTGGTTTCAAGATTTATTATCAATTTACATCAGACAGGTGGATGGAATAGAATAGAAAGTACTACAGAAATAGATCAACATATATATTGACAATTGACAACTGATCTTTATCAAAGGTCCAAAGGCAATTCAAGAGTGAAAGGGTAATTTTTTCAACAAACTGTGACAGGACAATTAGATATCTATATGCAAGAAGAAAAGAAAAATAAACAATATTAACTCATGCCTCACTGAAAAAAAAAAAAGCCTCACTGAAACTTAAAGTATGGGAAAGAGTCAGTCATGCAAAGAGGTAGGGGAGAGGCATCCCAAGCAAAGAGAACAGCAAGAGTTGGCATGTTTAAAGAAGTGAAAAGTCATTGTGTCTAGAGCCAGGAAATAAGAGTCAGAGATAGAGGCAGAGAGACAGAGACAAGATAAAGCAGCACTTGAAATTTGTTCTGAGTGCAGTAGGAATATATTAACGTTTTAATTTGAGAGGTGAGACAATTTGTTTTATATTTTCATCATCTACTGGATTGCTCCCACAAGTGTACAATAATAATATTTCTCCTATTTTTTTTTTTTTTTTT
>NW_007253890.1:116924-276656 GCF_000164805.1 Carlito syrichta
TCCGAGTAGCCAGATTACAGGCACGCGCTACACGCCCGGCTGATTTTCTGATTTATGTACAGATGAGGTCTCGCTGCCCAGGCGGGTCTCAAACCCGTAGGCTCAGGCAATCCACTCACCTCAGCCTCCCAAAGGCGCGGGATTACAGGCTGAGCCACCGAGCCGGCATTTCTCCTATTTTTAAAATGTCAACAAACAAACCAAACAAAACAACGAAAACCCTTATCTTGATCATATTCCACTGCTAGCTCCTAAACCAGTTCGTGGTTCCCTTTCACAGCAATGATCCGCAAAAAGGATTTCTAATCACATTTTTTGAAGAGATGTGGGAAGAGATGTCCATTCCTCTCCTCCCATTCTTTCTATATATCTTGCTTTAAAATTTTTTATTATGAAAACTTTCAAATGAATTTAAAAAATAGAATAGCAAAATAAACCCCCATGTACTCATCACCAGCTTCAACAGTTATAAACTTTATGATCTATAATTCTTGTTTCATCTATAATGCTGCTCATTCCCCTGCCATACACAGGACTATTTTTAAGTCAATCTTTGGTATCATATCATTTTGTCCATAAGTATCTAAAGATAAGGCCTTTCTTTAAAACATAATCACAATATAATTTCACTTCGAAACATGGACCATAATTCCCTAATATCACCAAATAGATAATCAATGCTCAATTTTCCCAATTATCTCAGAAATATTTTTTACAGTCTATTGTTTGATTTAAATGAAGCCCATGCTTGCATTTGCTTGTTATATATCTTAAATAGGATGACTTTATAATGTATTGTCCAAACATATCTGAGAGTAAAAGGGAGCATTAATGATAATTATGCCAGAAAATAAGCATAAACCAAGATAATCACAATCAAGCTGAAGGACATAATCACCATATTCCTAAATCTGTTTGATCTACATAATTTCTCTTTCTCTTTACTTCCTCCTCTTTCCCTACTCCCAACACCATGGCAATATATTTGTTGAAGGAATCTGTCCCTTTTTCTAATTTCCCAGTCTTGATTTTGCTGATTGTATCCCCTGTTGTTCCTCTCTTACATGCAGTTTCTAAAAAATAGCAGATAGATCCAGAAGCTAACTCTGATTCAGGTTATTTTCTTTTGGTGTGTGTGTGACACTTCATAGGTGTTCCATCCCTTTCTTTTTAAAACCCACAGAAAACAGTCTTTCCTCTCAGTCTTCCAACAAAACTTCTGTCAAGCTTCCCTACCTCTATTGCTAAGCCCAATCTTCATCTTATTCAACTTATCAACTAATGACTTGCTTCTGGTCAATGCCCTTTTTCACTTGGATATTTTTAAACCTGACATCTTCTGCTTCTCCAGCTTCACTATTTTCTCCTGATTAGACTCTTTTCTGAGTTTTCCTCTCCTCTCTAACCTCTTAATTTGGAATACTCTAGCACTTGATTCACTTTTAATTTTTCCTTAGCATTTATCATCATTTTGCCTATTTTACATATCTCTACATTCTGGTCTTTTCTTTCTACATTCACTTCCTTGATGATCTCACCCAGTCTCCTGGCTTTAAATGCCCTTTCTCTGCTGACAACTTCCAGTTTAGGGCTCTTCCAGAACTTCAGACTTTCATAGTGCACTGCCCACTCAACATCTCCATTCTGATGTCTAATAGGTATATCAAAGTTAACATCAGGACTAAAACTCCTGCTTGCTCTTCCCACTAAATTCATTCTTTCTCAATCTCTTCTATCTCATTTTATGACAAACTCATTTTTTCTGGTTGCTCAGTCCTAAAACCTTGCAATCATCTTTAGCATCTCTCATTAACATCCCATATCCTATATCAAATCCATCAGAAAATCTCTGTTGAATCTACTTGCAAGATATATCCAGAATCTAGCCACTACCTCTACCTTTAACACCTTGGCCTAAGCCTTCATTATCTCTTCACCTAGATTACCGAAATAACCTCCTAATCGGTCTTTTCACTCTATTCTTATCTTATAGTGTTTATTCTCAACACAACTGCCAAGGTAATACTTTTAAGATGTAAGTTATTTTGTGTGACCCTACCACCAAACCTGGTGATTTGAACTGGTGGTGAACTCCAGTGGTTCATCCTTCCATTTAGAATAAGAGCCTATGTTCTAACTATTTCCCCCAAGGCTCTACGTTCTCTTTCATGTTAACTCTGACCTCTTCTCCTCCTGTACTCCTCCTCACCCACTCAGGCTTTCCTGGTGTTTCTCAAACATATCAGATACATTCTCCTCTTAAAGACACTTATTCTAGCTGTTCTTCTCGTCTGGAACATTTTTTCTTTCAGATGTCCACTGGCTAACTGTCCCATGAAAAGATCACCTTCTCATTAAGACTTATACATACCTATCTAATATTAGATCATCACTACCCCAGCACTCCTTAGCCCCCTTACCTTGCTTTACTTTAATTTTTCCACAGCATTTTCATCATATAGCCTATTCTATATTTACTTAAGTTATTATGTGATTGTTTATTGTCCATCTTCCTCTGTTGGAATATATCAGCTATTCAAAGGCAGGGTTTGTTGTGTTCCCTGATGACTTCCAAGGGCCTTGAATAGCCTGGTCTATGGAGAACCCTTCATGTACTCAGTTAAATGTTTGTTGGGTTAATGTTGAATAAATGAAAAATTACCCTTAATACTATGTGAGTACTGGATTTCAGAGGGCAAGTATTTAGGAAGTGATTGCAATAGTTTAGTTGAGTAGCACACATAGTCTGATCTAGGACTGGTAGCAGCATGATGGAAAGAGGTGGCAAACTCAAAATGTAGTTTGGAGATGTTTATGATGATAGATTAGATGAGGGGGTGTGAGACAGAAGAAGGGAAAAAATCAAGAATAATCTAGAGATTTCCTGGATGATTGGGGGGCTGGTTATGCTATGGGATGGTGAAGAGGAGAGTAAAACAGATTAAGAGTAGATCAAGGATCCACACTGAAAGGTAAATCTGAGATAACTGTGAGCCATCTAAGAGGAAATTTAGAGCAGGTGATCAGATCAGATTGTCAAATTATAGATTTGGGTATATTTAGAAAGTATACAATCATCAATAAAAGAATAATGTGTAAGTCTACAGGAATGGGTAAAGAGTAGAAATACTTTTATCACTTCTTGAGAGAATTTTATTTTTCTTCCTGGATCAGAGTAAAGGATACTGAGGAAAAACAAAAACAGTAATGTGGAAGAAAAGCAAAAGGAAGTAGCATAGTAAAAGCTAAGAGACAAAAGTGTTTTAAAAAGTTGTCAAGTAAAAAAGTTTGGTAAAACAGGCATCATTTGCAGTATCATTACTGCAGCAATTTCAGTGGAGCCATGGGGGTGGAAGTCAAATTATGTTCCAGTATAACATTAAGCCTCCTTGGAATGACATTGCAGCAGGAATTAAATTTCTCATAATCTTTCAATCAAATCAAGTCAACCCAATTTATCCACTCAAAAGTAACAAAGCAAGTAATGTGGGTTCAAGTTGCCCTTTGAATCTAGAGAGCAGGGTAGGTATGTTGGGCTAGCAGTAGCATCAAGTGGTACCCTCTTAGCATCATGGAATCTAAAGAGTGGAGAGAATATCAAAGGAACATCACAGAGAGAAAATGCATGGCATGCACATCTATTCAGATCAATCATTATCACTCCATCCTCAAGAGCCTGAATAGTGTCCGAGGCCCACAGTGCTCCAGGAAGCTCTTAAAGTCAATCACACTTGGCATAGGAATTGAACCCATTTGCTATCCCTACCCCAAATCCCATTCCAGTTTCATCTCCTTGTCTAATCTCCTCTATTTCACCTCTAAAGATCAGAAGCAATCATTGACTTTCTACTTCAACAGAGGTAGAGAATCTCTGTGTTCTTCTTTAGGTTGAATCAAAAACTGATTCTAACTACCTCTCACTCCTTAGAAGTTACTGGAACCCCACAACCACCATAATCTTTTTTATCACCACACATCAATCTTTGTGATATTTGAAGACAGCTGTTATGTTTTCCTGGAAGTTTTTCTTCTTGTAGAAACAACTTCAGCATCTTTATCAAAGGTTCCTAATATTACATGGTTTCTAGTCACGTACTACTTCATTCACTTTTATCAGCACACCCATTTGCCTGAAAAACATGTATGTCTCCACTGTCACCTTCCACCACCATGCTTTATATGCTTAGGTTTATCTAGAAAACTAGAATGTTGGCTGTAAATGACAAACAGAGAAAAGTATCTGTTTCTAACTAAAGTTTAGTCCTAGCTACCAGATGCTAGAAGTTTTCCTCCAAGGAGAGTGGGGGGGTAAGAACAAGTTTAAAGGGCTCCAAAATCATGCAAAGCAGGCGTATGTTCCAGCTGTTGGAACTCTAGCAGTCTAACTGCTGAGCAGAACAGATGATTCATTCCCAGGACGTTTTTCCCTTGGGCCATGTGGATTTTCGAATTGAGATATCTAGCAGAATAAAAATAGGTTCTGAATAAAATTACAGCATATTGAAGATGAATAAATTTTGCTCTAACAGTCTAATAAAGCATACTGCATTATCCTTTAGCCAAATTTTACACAAAAGAAACACTATTATCAACTCCCCCCATAAGCATTTCAGAGAAAAAATTTGATTTTTCAGGTTTCTTGAGTTCCTTTATTAGAGCAATATGGGGAGTTGATCAAAACGAAAGCATTATATTTTATTTCTAAACAGATTTTTAACCCTTTAGGGGAAAGAGCAATTTTCTTCTTGTATTTTACCTAGTGATTAGAATATAAAGAACATGCTGTGCTTATTAACATAAAAATAAACAATGAATAAATAAAAACATACTGTAAGTCTAGGAAATGCTTTAAACTTTTAGTTATTTTTCATTGTCTTTATAACCTGGTCATTACTGAGTCAGCAGAAACACCAAAAAATTTCAAACTGTTCTTTGGAAATGCATCTCTCTCATGTAGCCCCCTGATACAAGCAGCTTACATGAATCATATTGGAAAACATGAGGCCTTCTATTTGCAAAATACAAGATGAAGATCTCGTTTCTTTACCTGATCTTCCCTTCCTCGTCTTTCTTGTCTTTGCTGGTACATTATTATGATCAATAGCAGTTTTTCTTAAATAATATTCTATTACTCAGAAATCTCAACTGTAGCCCTTTATCTACAGAACTTCATGAATGTTTTAGTTGATTAAGGTTGAGAGTTTGTTTTCCAGTTTTTTGTGTGTTTTTTTTTGAGTTGGAATCGCACTCGTCGCCCAGGCTGGAGTGCAGTGGCATGCTCAAGGCCTCCCCAGCGTCAACCTGCTGGGCTCCTGCGATCCTTTCGCCTCAGTCTCCCAAGTAGCTGGAACTACAGGCTAATTTTTTGATACAGTGTAGAGATGAGGTCTCCCCAAGTTGCCTAGGCTGATCTTGAACCCCCTGGCTCAGGCAATCCTCTCGCCTCGGCCTCCCAAAGTGCTGGAATTACAGGCTTGTGCCTCTGCGCCTGGCCTTGTTTTTTTGTTTGTTTCTCTTTCTTTATTCAGTGCTTGACCACATTGTTTCAGTTTCCAGGAAGTCTTGTCATTGTCAGTAATAAGAGAGAATAACATCACACTGCCATAAATCCCATACTTCATAAGGCACAGTTCTGCTGGTCATACCTAAAGCTTTAGATTCATAAAGCTTCTTGCATAAGAAGTTGTCAAAATATCATTGGCAGTGGTTGAGCAATTTTAAAAATTAAATTAAAATACTTCCTAAGGAGGAGTTTAGAGAATCTTGGCTTTAATATTTCTCAGAAAAATACTTATCAAAATGAAAAATCCTTTGGATTAAGACATTTTCAAACTATGGGCAAGAATCTAGAAAAGGATTTGTTATACTCAAAAACACAAGGATATAAAGCAAAGGATACTGTTTCTTTTCAAGTAAATAGAGTCTGGACCTTACTCACATGAATTGCTACATCTCCTGACCTTTGACCAGTAGACTCTTGGGTAAAAGCATTTGTGTTATATTCTTTAATGCTGCCCCAAAAAAGGATACTTTGTCAGCTGTTTTTTTCTTCTCATTTCATGACATTCACTCCAGTTATATTAGTATTTTTCATGATAATACTGGTTATAAAACCATATATGTGTATATGTGTGAATATGTACGTATCTATTTGCATTGACCCTTGTGAGATGTGAGATTCTTTTCTTGCTACTTTATGAACCAAAGCGGATCATGCCTTTTCCTTAAAATTAAGCCAAAGAGAATCATGACATTTTAAAGCTGCAAAGTTCCCCAGATGAAGTGAATGAAGCCCAGAGGTTAAATGACTAGGCAAATATTATAGAGTGCAATTTAAATGGCGTTGCAAGCCTCAAAGCAGCTTATTCATTGACCTGCAATGACCCTGGTCCTCTTCCACCTGGATTAAAATTCACACCAGCCTCTCAATACCTGGCATTTAAAGCATTTTTATAAATTAATCAATAGGGATTAGGTAAATCGAATCATTGTTCTTTTATGGGCATTGTTAAAATTGGGACTGGAATGAAGAAAAATTATCAGTTAAGCATAATTTGTCTTTGGTGTTCCATTCCACATCTTTTTCATCTTCTTACTTTTTTCTTTTGCTACCTTAGAAGCTTATTTATCTTCTGAAGTCGACTCCTCGCACTGCTTCTACTGGAGTTTTTAAATTCCCAGTAGTGACCCAAATCTTTCTACGTTTATTCACTAACTAGATAAGCTTATTTAATCATGTTCTATTCACCAAGCTATACTGTGGTAAAGTGCAATCTAGAGGCCACAACCATTTTTTCCTAGTTCCTCAAAACACTCATTGACCTGTAACATCTTGGCATTTTAAATACTGCGGCATGAATAGGATGGGATAAGGTTCCCCACATCTCGTAGCTTTAAATATTGGCCCTTAAATGGAGACATTCTTCTAGAACAGCAATGACTCCTAGCTGGATATGTTTCTTCCCCAAACTCAGTGCCCCAACAGTGTAATTATTTCCTTTGTTTTACAACTGTCCCTAGTTGTCTAGCTATCTCCCATCAGAACCTATCCATACCTTTTTCTCCTTGACATTCTCCTGTGTCAATGACAAGGCTTTAAGTAAGGAGCATTTTTTCTTGTGAACTCCTTCTCTGGCTAATCTAATGACTTCTATCTTACATTAGTCCCCCCTTATCCACAGTTTCACTCTCCATAGTTTGTTTCCCCAATTCAAAAATATTAAGATATTTTGAGATACAGCACATACACATTTGCATAAATTTTATTACAGTATATTGTTACCATTGTTATGTTATTATTGGTTAATGTTAATTTTTTATTGTCATGATTAGTTATTGTTGATACTGTGCCAAATATGTGCTAATTTATAAACTAAACTTTATCATAGATATATATGTATTGGAAAAATACAGGATGTATAGGCTTTGATACTGTACATGGTTTCAAGCATACACGGGGGAGCTTGGAACATGCAGATAAGGGGAGTCTACTGCGTGTCATTTATTCTTTCTCACATTATGCTTTGTTTTGTTTTGCTTTGCTTTTTAAAGTCAAATGAAGTTTCTTGATTGTAATAATGTAGACAATTATTCTCACCCTGTAACAATTATAAGAATCATTATAATAACATTTCCTTAATACTTCCTATGTATCAGGCATTTAGCTAAACAAACACTTTACATGCTTTGTCTCATTAATTATTTCAACAACACTCTGGCATATATGCTATTAATATGTCCTGATTTGTTGATGTGGAAACTGCTGGATGGGATCTTAGGCAAATTATTTACCTTTCTGGGTCTCTCTAAAATGAGAATGATAATAATATCTACTGCATTAAGGATTTTGTGTAATCCTCATGTTTATTATGGAGCCTAAATTATAGTAAGTGCTCTATAAATGTTAGCATTTACTGAGTGCCTTGGCCTAGATCATACGGCTAGCAAGTGGTAGAGCCAGGGAGCAAAGCTAGGCAGTTAAGCTCCAGAGATACACTCTGATGTCTAATATGGTACTCATTAAGCACTTTAAGTCATGGTTAGTATGGAATACCATTAGTCTACCTTCTGAAGCATGAATATAGCTATCTGCTTACAGTTTGCTTTCCCCAATGAACTTTAAGTTTGATGCTTTAAATTTTGTTTTTAATTTTGCTATCTCCTTTAACAAATTAAGAATCTGTAGCAGTTTTGCATTTATCTAACATATTCATTATAATTGCTGACATAAACATGTTGTCAAAGAAACTAAGTCAGTTCAAGACAAAATTAACCAAGCATGTTTGTTCGTAAACTTGCAACAAGAAAATTCATCTTTTGTTTCAGCAAGGTATCAAAGTTTTAGAAAGGCAACTTGAGCTTTATAGGGGAAACACTGAGACAGTCTCTGCTTGGCAAATATTTTATCAAGGTGGAGTTTTTAGTAAAGTGGTAAGGAAAGTAGAGGAGATTTTCTAATTGGTCTTCAGATAAATTGGCAGCTCTTTCTATAAAAAGACAAGCAACAGTGTGGGGACATTTCAAAATGAGGATGAAGTGCTTGATGTTTGAGGCAGAAGATTTTCTAGGCCAGCCGCTTCCTGGAATGAGTGGTTTTGATGGTGTCTACTATGGTAAATCATTTCTCAATATTCCCAAGTGATCCTCATCAGAACCCTGTAGAGATGACAGGGCAGCCATCATTACTTCCTCCATTGCTGGTGAGGAAACTTTGGCTGATGAATTAAGGTTTCCTAAGGACACACAGCTATTAAAGAGAAGAACCTGGACTAGAACCTGGGTTTTCTCATTCCCTGTTCTTTATTAGTTCTGCCATGTCACATTGATTCCACACCTCTTTTTGCCAATTTGGACATGTTTTGATTAAAAGAAAACTAGTGCTCTTTTATTTAATATAGAATCAAAGGACATTTTCACCATGTACTAGAGAAATCGTTTGGAAATAGTTTTGCCCCCACTGACCATTAGCAGGAAGTTTATGTTCAGAATGTGAAAACTGCATGCAATGTTATTTAGTTTCTCCTAGTGACCTCTCAAAGAATGATCTTTTGCCTGCTCTAAATATCTCTTGCAATCACATGCAAACTGTGCAAGCATTATCCATTTTATACATATATGTATTTTATATATAAGATGTATTTTTCTTATCATTCACCTTTTCTAAGACTTATTCTGCACTTATTTCTTCTTTGACAGCTAAAGCTATTGAGTGAAAAGAAATCTTTCTTATAACAAAATGGCGAAGTTGTCAAATGCATAAGGACTTTTTTCCTGCACATACAATCTCTTCTCCATTTTTGTAAAGCCTAGCCTTAAGCAATTTTTTCTTGCTCAAAAATAGCATGACATAGTGGAGCGCCCTGAGTGGACTGAGGTCATTTTGGTGCCTAAGCAGCAGAACAAGCACCAGGAAACTTGCATAACTGCTTTTAGGGAATACCTTGAAAATACATCTGCAGAGTTTATATTCTAAAACTTTCTGTAAGTTTCTATCAGCTTTAGTAACTGTAGAAGAAAATGCAGTTCTTGGATCACCACAATCTCCATTATTTCATCCTCTTTCTTTCCCCTACCTCTAGCCTCATCAATGTGAAAATTATTGATGCCAGCAAATGAATTGAAAGTATTAAAGGAACATTTCTAAGAAAATAATATCCATTTTCATTACTGAAACTAGTGGTAATTGCCAAAATCCATCATTAGTAATGCAAATACAGTTTCTGAAAGTGGCAAAAACAATGCAGGTTAAGATGTAAATCAAAAATCTACAAAGGGAGGCTAGTATAACCTCTGAGGGTTATTTTTTAACTTGATTGCTTATTCTTTAGAGAGGAATATGGTTTATAGTTTGCGATTAGCATGCGTCAGAGAGCAATAAAAATAACTTCAAAGTAGCACGACTATAAAGGCAAGTTAAAGCTTTTCTATGATTGATGTGAATAGTATGGGGAAGGGAGAAAAGACCAATCAGCTACCTGTTCCTGAGGTTGTGCTTAGTTTGCTGCTGAGAGAAACAAGTCAAACACCGAGGTCAAGGCTTTCCAAAGAGGGAATGTGGCTGCTGAGAAGTGCTTTAATTTCAAGCTAAATTTTTGTGGGCTCATGGAAGCAAAGTTAAGGGTTAGTGGTAAAGATAATGAATTATACCTTAGGTATTTGTCTCTATACTTTCTTCTAAATTATCATCATTAAAATAATGATAGTTTAATACTATTTTGAGCTCACCTGCTCAATGGCTTCTATTTTATATAAAATAAAAATACATAGAAAAATGATGATTGAGTCGTGGAGTCACAAAAAGAGCACTATGACTTAGAAATCTTAGAGAACAGTTCTAGAATTTATGCCTTTCTTTTTGGAAGTAAAAACAGTAGCAACTATTATCATCCAGTGGCAGTATATCTAGGTAGCAGAGTAATCTTTTTGAAAAATGATATTGACTTCTTGAATATAGCATCTGAAGACATAAAATGATGTTTAATGAATTGCCAAGATATATATTTTTTTGCCTGAATTGAATTACAATATGGCTGTCTGAGGTTTCCCTTTGCTTTTTTTCCCCAAAATTATTTAAATCTGAGAGCATCACTGTACTAACTAAGCCTAAAGTTTCAAGTTCTATTATTTGACTTAGGTGAGAACTACAAAATTATTTGAGGGTCAATTTGCAGAGCAGTTAATTGCATAATTAAACAACTACCTAATCTAATACCTATGAAAACTCAGGTAAAAGGGTTGTGAAATGGATAATTTGATTATTTCATTCATTTTGCAACTAACCTGAATAGGCCATGTGGTCCATATATTTATTACTCAATGATCAGTCATTAAGACAAGCAAGAAAATAATGAATATTGGACTCATGTATAAAGATTGCCATATAATATTAACCATTGGGGCTTCCACTATTGACCAAAAAAAAATCGAGGTCTTTTGAGTCTTTTCTTCTTTGTTACTTTTCCTCTACCAAAAAACTTCCAGATTTCAACTTAGGACTCAGCTATTGGAGGTCTAAAATTAGGGCTAAATTTTTGGCTTCCCATTAATTTTAGGCCATCCTTTCCAAAAGTAAATTCCACAAACACAAGAAAAAGAAATCCATATACACTGAAGTCCTCCTATGTCAAACGTTTTGATTTATAGCATTAATTTACTCTTCACAATCATCTAGCATGGAAAGTACTATCTCCTTGTCTAGAAGAGGAAGCTAGAGCTCAGATAAGCTAAGGAATCAGTCAAAACATGTGGGTATGAAGCGACAGAGGCAAAAGTCTCCTCCCATCACTCCCTTTTCAAGTAGTTTTAACATCTGCTTTTCAAAATGGAAACATTTTTGGTGACATATTATCATTGTAAACATTAATATCATACAAGAAAGCTAAAGGATCCCCTCTCCACCAATACACACACACACACACACACACACACACACACACACATACACACACCAAACAATATTATATAGCAGTCTTGGTAGCTTGATCTTTTCCTATAAGGAAGCATCCTTGACTGTTTTATTAAATCTGCTTGCTTAGGCTCTGAAGAATACATACACGTTTTCTTCTACAGTGAAAGCTTTTTCAAATACTGTATTAGAAAAGAGTTTTCATGTATCAGTGACATTAGTCAATGTTCTCCAGGGAAACAGAACCAAAAGGAGAATCTACTGCGGGTGCCAAAAAAAGAATACACATTTTAAAGTATGTCATATGTGTATTACTTTTCAAAGTTGAGTTGCATTACAGTAGCAATGTGTAGTATGACGTTCATTCAAAAGATGGTGCTAATCAAATGAATGCTAGCATCACCAGGCAACAGGCAGGACAGTCAAAGGAAATGGTGAAAGCTTGATTGGCATTCAAGGAACATTTGAAACTTAATGCTGGTATCTGAAATTTAAGAACATTGTGGAAGTACAATGACAATGGAAGCATGAGTATACAACAGAACCTCCACCATGCTTAACAACTGCATACATTCGTGATTGAGACATATGGTCCTGTGTGTGATGTGCTCAAGGGAAGATCTGGGAGGCCTCGCACAGCAACAAGTCCCGCAATAGTTCACTGTAATCAGAAGTGTCTGGACGCTGATGGTAACCACTTTGAGCACCTCTTGTAATTGCAGAAGTCAAATGTGACTTGTATTCACCTTTTGTTATTCGTATATATTAAATATTACAACTTTAATCGTTTTTTCCCTTCTTAAAATGTGTATACTTTTTTTGGCGCTATGTGTATGTGTGTGTGTGTGTTTGAGAGAATTTGTTCCCAGATAAACTAGTCCAGCTGGCTCTCTAATAGTCAATCAAAGATGAGAGGCAGAAACTGGGAGAAAAGGGAGTGTATTCCTGCAACCAGGTCACAAGAGACAGGTGGTATCATTACCAAAAACCCAGTCAAAGACAGTACCACTGACAGGTATTTATATTTCATAACCCCTTACCCACTCCCAAGGCTAAATTAACAAGGGTATGACTCAAGATCTCCTAATCATCTTTCACCCATTCCTGAGACTGAATTAACATGGGTTATAGGCAGTTTCGACATTATCCAAGATCTCCTAATCATGTTGATGCTTCTTCCTTAAGTGGGGATGGGAGTTTACAACTGAAGAAGCTACCTTGGTACATTTAGATAGACAACTTCGAATCTAACATGAGAAGTGTAAGAAACCCCCATTCCCAGAGACTTGGCCTATAACAAAATAGAGATAGTTTTAGTATGGGAATGGGATCATGCAGTTATGGATGCCAAAAAGTCGTATGATCTATACCCTGCGAGCGGGAGAATCAGGAAAGCTGGTGGTATAATTCAGTCTGAGTCTGAAGGTCTGAGAACCAGGATTGCTGATGTGGAGGGTGGGAAAAGGGTGTACGGCCCAGCTCAAACAGAGAGCAAATTCTTCTGATTTCCTCTGCTTTTTTGTTCTATTTGGGCCTTCAGTGTTTCAGACAGGCGATGCTGGCCTATACTGGGGAAGGTAATCTTCCTGACTCAGTCTACTGATTCAAATGCTAATCTTTTCCAGAAACACCCTTACATCCATACTCTGAAATTGTATTTTACCATCTATCTAAGCAACTCTTAGCCCAGTCAAGTTGACACATAAAATTAACCATCACACCCACTTTAAATTTTTTTTCTTTAGACGTACTATGTCCAGTTCCTTCAATTGTCTCTCATATGACAAGATCTACTGCTTTATATTATGCAGGATGATGTCCTAGAATTGAACACAATATTTTAGTTATAGACTGATCAGTCTAATTAACAACAGAAAAACTCTCTTAATTTCTTAATTCGGACACTTCAATTTTAAAGCATTTTTTTAGCATATCACCTGAAACCTAAGTTTGAACTTACTTTCTAAAACATCTGTATCTAATTGTTGACTCCAATCATTGGCTCCTAATGAATCTGCAGCCAATTGAAAGCCCTAAGTATTTCTGCTAGATCTTTTCATGTCTATATTTGAACACCAGTTGTTTTTTTTATTTATGTATCCTCTACATTAATTTGTATCATGGAATGCTGCAATAAGTAAAAATCTACTCATTATTACTTTGAATTAGCCTAAATTTTTCCATGTTTTATACAAAGATTATAGCATTAAAAGTTACAAAGTTTATATACTGTTGTATGCAAGCTGATAGATCAGCATTTTTGGTTCATAGTTAAGCATTTATTATAGTATACATTAAAACATTTCAAGTACATTACAAATCTGTGGCTTTATAGATATTTTTATACAGGGCGAAGCTAAATTCAGGTAAAAGCAATGAGTTTATTTCTTTTAATTTTAAGTAAATAAAAGTAAAGATAGTGTATAAATATGGCAAAAATATGAATGTATTAAACAAATGACTGATACTAGGGAAAGTCTTGTATAGAGTTTTACAGTTTTCAACACATAAATACATTATCTGACCTACATAAAAATTGCTATATGGAGTACATGAGAGACATCATCAAATCCCTTATAGAATACACAGTCACTGTTCTCAGTCAGTAAGTTTCAAACAAATAAGAAGAGAGTTTCATAAAATTGTACTTGTCCTAAGCGAAGCTTTATAAGTTTCTGGTTACCAACATCTGCCTCTAATACTTTGTGGAAGTATTCAGGATGAAAATATAACATTAGAAGTATTCTTTTTAGTATTTCTTCCCTAAAGTGCTAGCAAGTCATCTGTTTAATAATCTGCTTTACAATTGTGTATGATGTCAAGCTTGTTAGACTCTAATTTCTAAATATACTCTTACACCCATTATGTAGCTTGAGACATTGCCTATCTCCAATCTTTTGACAATTCAATCACCCAAAATTCCTCCAAGATACCTGGCAATAGCTCCCAAATCACAGATGGAATTTATTTTTGTTTTTTATTTTTATTTATTTATTTTTGCTGTCCTAGCATGTATGCTTGCATTTGACCTAAGGACATTAGTTTAGACCATCTGCATACTCTCATTAGTCAGTCAAGAAACATTCTGAACATTTATTAAATGCTGAATAATACATTTAAAATTACTTCCCCTTGGGAACTGAGCTTAGCAGAGGAGACAAATCTATAAATAAATACGTATTGATGTATAACATGACAAATGTTGCAATAGGACTAAGTACAGAATATCATGTGACTATAGAGAAAAAAGTATTCATCTTTGCATGGCTTTAAAAAGGTAGGGATATTCGTGTTGGATCTTAAAGACTGTCCATTAATTCAGCAGGCAAAGAAAGGCATTCACAACAATGAATGATGATCACCAAGAAGTTTGGCAAAGATGGAACTCAAAAAGTATGAAGAGAAAAAAAGTATGTGGAAAGCAGTGTGGCGATTCCTAAAAGCTCTAAAAATCGAACTTCCATATGACCACGCAATCTCCCTACTGGGAATATACCCTGAAGAACTCAAATCACTCTATAAAAAAGATACCTGCACACGTATGTTTATCGCAGTGTTGTTCACAATAGCAAGAACCTGGAAACAACCATGCTGCCCATCAAAAGAGAACTGGATTAAAAAAATGTGGTACATATACACGATGGAATACTACGCAGCCATAAAAAAGAACAAAATCATGAATTTCTCAGCAACCTGGATGGAAGTAGACTCTATAATACTGAGTGACCTCTCACAGAAACAAAGATCCGAATATCACATGTTCTCACTCATATAATGGACCTTGAACATCCAATGTAATACTATAAGAAAATGACTGACGGTACTGGGAAACTATGGGGGAGGAGGGGGATGGGATTAACAGTGGCAAATATCTGTCTGGGGTTGGGGAAACACCTCTTATCAACAGGGTGCCTGAATGAAACGTAATTGTACACCTAACACTTAACTGTACCCCACAAAAGCATAATAAAAAATATTGATTAAAAAAAAAGTATGAAGAGAATAGACAGAGATGAGACAAAAGAATACCTCAAAACGTACCATTAAGGACTTTGTGTGCTATGGTCAGAAGTCTGGACTTAATACTAGAAATTATAGAATTTTTAAAAAGTGTTCTTAAGCAGAGGAATGACAAGATTTATTTTTAGAGAAATAACCTGTGAGAATAAAGAAGTTGTCTTCTTTACTCGATTGAAAGTTGAGGGAAGAAAATGTATGCCAAGCAGCAGGAAAAACTTTTAAGAAGGCTACTGAGATAACGCATGCAAACTGTAGTGAAGGCCAGAATTAATGAGCTCTCCTATTTGGAGTTTCAATTCCTCATTGTCATGTTCTCTTTCCATTTTAATAGAGGAGGTAAAAACAAAATAGGATACTAATTATATGATTTCTACATGACTTATTTGTTTTATTTTTTATTTTTATTTTTTTTAAGACACAGAGTCTTGCCGTGTTGTCCAGACTGGAGTATAGTGCATCTTCATAGGTATGATCCCACTACTGATCAGCTAGGGAGTTTTAACCTGCTCCATTTCCGACCTGGGTTGATTCACCCCTAGTTAGGCAATGTGGTGGTATCCCACTCCCGGGAGGTCACCATACTGATCCCAAATTTAGTGTGGGCACCTGATCTCATAGCACACAGTAGCCCAGAACTCCTGGGCTCAAGCAATCCTCCCACCTCAGCCTTTTGAGTAACTGGGACTACTGGCAGGTACCACCATGCCTGGCTCTATCATTTATTAATGTTAAAAAATTTCCCAGCCGGGCTCAGTGGCTCAGCTTGTAATCCTGCGCCTTTGGGAGGCTGAGGTGAGTGGATTGCCTGAGACCGCGGGTTCGAGACCCGCTTAGGCAGGCGAGACCTCATTTCTACAATAAAATAACAAAATCAGCCGGGCGTGGTAGCGCATGCCTGTAATTCCGGTTACTTGGAAGGCTGAGGCGGAAGGATCGCTGGAGCCCAGCAGGTTGAGGATGCAGTGGCCGGGAGCAGCCACTGCACTCCAGTCTGGGCGACAGAGTGAGACTCCAACTCAAAAAAAAAAAAAAAAAAAAAAATTCCCAAGTAAGAACTATCGCCTTTTTATTTTTCTGCTTCTTCTGAAAATATAAAAATTTAAAAATCAAAGGCTTGTGTTTTGCTAGTATCTTCCATAAATTTCAGATTATTCTAAACTTTTATTCTTCCTGACACAATTACAGATTTCTGCTACCTTTTCTATTTGAATTTAGTTATGTATGTGTGTCAAAACTTGCGAGATGCCTTCCAATATGTGTCTGCTTCCTTTACATTTACTAATATAACTTCCAAATAGGTAGAAATATAAATATCTAGAGTAATGCTTGCATTTTCCAGTCTTCATTTTAGCTAGGTGTGACCACCTGACTAAATTTGCTCAAGGGAGGGAAGAGGAACTAATATGTGCAACTTTTGAGTATCTCTATGGTGTGGAGATACATCCTTCTTCCCTTCCTTCTTATTGATGGTTGAAATATAGAAATGACAGTTGGAACTGGAGCAATGACACCATTTTAGATCATGAAGTGACTTCGAGAATGATGTCCATGTGCAGAAAAATCACAAAGAAGGCTGGGACAAAGGAACCTTGTGGAGCACAAATGCTGTACTAGTCTTAAACAACTCACTTTCAGATTTTTAATAAAAAAGAGAAATAAATATCTATATCCTGTTTAAGCTATTCTAATCTTGGGTTCTTTGCGACAAAACCTAACCCTGACATGATATCCTGTCTTTTAAATTTTAATCTCTTTCTCATTCTCTTTAAGGATCTTAAAATTCAACAGAAGAATAAATAAAAATATCACTGGTACTCTCCCTCCAAATTGCTCGGTGCCTGTGTTAACACATAGGTGTGTCTGGGTGCTCTCTTTCTCCCTCATTGCAGTAATCTCATATTGTAAAGTCAGATTGTTTTTGGAAGGCCGGTCATTATTACTGAACCACGTTTCTTTTAAAGTCACTACTCAAAGAAGCTTGCTTGTGTTTTCTAGAAACTCTTAGAAGTCTTCATTTGTAGAGACAACTCTAAATCCTAACTACTGGATTCAAATCGGGTAATGCCACTAATTTCTGTAAATGTTGAGCAAATTATTAGTTTCTTCATCTGCAAAACTGGGATTATACTTTTGTGAGGATTAAATAAGGCCATCAATGTAAAACACTTACTAAAATGCTTTTTATGTTGTAACTGCTCAGTAAATAAGGGCTGTCATTACTCAGCATGACTTAGTGGGTCTGATATTCTCTCATTTCCTTTCATTGGTTTTACAAACTCCGAAATGACATGGTCACTGTTATTCACTTTCACACTTTTACATCTAAAAGCATTTGGACTAGAAGTTTACTTCACTGCTTCCTCAACTTTTTGAAGGAAAAGCAAAAATACATTCAGAAGTATATGACCACTCTATTGGTGTTTTTTTTAAACAAGGTGTGTCTTTATACCATTCCATCATTTGATGTTAGTTTTAAAATCATCCCACTATGATCCCAAGATAATAATTACATCCTTGTCTGAAAGTACATCTTTTCCATTATTAATCTATCAGTGCAGGACTGCTACCCTATAAATTATTTCGTTTTAAAGTTATTGAATAACATTATTGCTAAACTCCTTTTAAATGTGAGTTCAAGAACTTTAAAAGCTTTGCAGGTTTCCTTCCAGGTTTCCAAGATATAGTTCAGCTTTTCCCAGGAGCCCAAATAGTATGGAAAAACCATTTCTATGTCATGATACTATATATTCAGTTAACTATTTGCTTCTAATATCTCCTTATTTTCTTTTTTATTCTTTTTTTAATTATAAAGATGTGGAGTACAATTCAAGGTTAGGTATACAAACGTTGATTATGCAGGTAACCTTGTTGATGAGGTATACCCCTCCCTCCCCTAGCAGTTTCCCTTAACTGCCAAACCCACCCCTCCTTCCCCTGACAGTTTCCCACTACTGTCCATCACTTTTTTATAGTATTATAACAATTATTCAAGGTCTGCTTATGAGTGAAAACATACGATACCCTGTTCTTTGTTTCTGTGATAGATCACTGAGTATGATCGACTCTAAATCCAACCAAGTTGCTGCAAAGTCCATATGTTTGTCCTTCTTTATGGCTGCATAATATCCCATGGTGGATATGTACCACATTTTTTTTTTATCCAGTCCAGCTTTGAAAGGCAACATGGTTGGTTTCATGTTTTTCCTATTGAATAGAGCTGCAACAAACATGCGTGTGCAGGTATCTTTTTTGTAGAATGATTTGAGTTCCTCCAGGTATATTCCTAAAAGGGGAATTGCTGGATCATATGGAAGGTCAATTCCGAGTTCTTTCAGAAATTACCACACTGTCTTCCAAAGAGATTGCACTAGTTTGCATTCCCACCAGCAGTGTAGAAGCATTCCTTTTTCTCCACATCCTCGCCAGCATCTGTTGCTATTTGTTTTATTAATGGTATCCATTCTTACTGGGGTTAGGTGGAATCTCAATGGGATTTTGATTTGCATTTCTCTGATGTTGAGTGAGACCGAGCACTTTTTCATTTGTCTGTTGGCTGCCCGTATATCTTCTTTTGAGAAGTGTCTATGCATGTCTTTTGCCCAAGTTTTAATGGGGCTGTTTTTTTGTTTTTTGTTTTTTTCCTTTTGGTGCATTTGAGTTCCTTGTAGTTCCTAGATGTTAGGCCTTAGTCAGATATACAGTTGGCTAATATTTTTCCCATTCTGTGGGCTGTCTCCCTGCTCTCTTAATGGTTTCTTTTGCTTTGTAGAAGCTCAATAATTTGATGAGGACCCACATGTCTATCTTATTTCTTAAGGTATGGGCCTTTAGGTTTCTGAACAGGAATTGGCTACCAGTTCCAATTTCCACAAAGGTGTCTCCTGTGTATAGTTTGAGGTTTTACATTAAGGTCTTTGATCCATTTAGAGTTAATTTTGTGTATGGTGATAGGTAATGGTCCTGTTTCAATCTTTTGCATATGATCAGCCAGTTTTCCCAGCACCATTTACTGAATAGGCTCTCCTCTCCCCAGTGGTTGTTGTTGGAGACTGTCAGAGATGAGTTAGTTGAGAAATTTAGACTTTGCTTCCAGAATCTCTATCCTGTTCCATTAGTCACTATGCCTGTTCTTGTACCAATCCCAGGCTCTTTTGATTATTGTAGCTTTATAGTAAAGTTTGAAGTCTGGAAGTGTGATACTTCTTGCTTTGTTTCTTTTGCTAAGGATTGTTTTGGCTATTTGTGGTTGTTTATGTTTCCATAAGAATTTCTGTATTGTCATTTACAGGTCTGAGAAGAATGTGTTGGTAACTTAATAAGTATCGTGTTGAATCTGTAGATTGCTTTTGGTAGGATGGACATTTTAACAATGTTGATTCTTCCTATCCATGAGCATGAAATATTTTCATGTCTTCTTGGATTTCTTTGAGCAGTGTTTTGTAGTTCTCATTGCAAAGGTCTTTCACTTCTCTGGTTCGGAAGATGCCAAGTTATTTCATTTTTTGTGTGTGGCTATTGTGAATGGGATTGTGCTTTTAATTTGGGTCTCTGCCTGCTTGTTGTTGATATATCGGAATGCAACTGCCTTTGCACATTTATTTTGTACCCTGAGACTTTGCCAAAGTCCTTTATCAGTACAAGCATGTTTTTGACAGATTCTCTTAGACTTTCAAGGTATAGGATCATATCATTAACAAAGAGGGATAACTTGACTTCCTCTTTTCCTATTTGGAAACACTTGATTTCCTTCTCTTGTCTAATTGCCTTAGTTAGGACTTCCAACACAATGTTGAACAAGACGGGTGAACTGGGCAGCCTTGTCTTGTTCCAGTTTTCAGGGGAAATGTTTCCAGTTTTTGTCCATTTAGCAATATGTTAGCTGTGGGATTTTTATAAATGGCACTTACTGTTTTGAGGTATGTTCCTTCTATGCCTAGCCAGTTTGAGGGTTTTTATCAAGAAGAGATGCTGGATTTTTATTAAAAACTTTTTCTGCTTCTAATGATATAATCATGTGGTTCTTGTTTTTACATCTGTTGATGTATTTAATTACATTTATGGTCTTGTGAATGTTGAACCAGACCTGCATCTTGGGGATGAAGCCTACTTGGTCACAGTGGATGATTTTTGAGATGTGCTTTTGGATCTGATTTGTTAGAATCTTGTTGATGATTTTTGCATCTATGTTCATAAGGGATATTGGCCTGTAGTTCTCTTTTTTCGTTGGATCTTTACCCAGTTTTGGTATCAGTGTGATGTTTGCTTTGTAAATATTTGGGGAGAATTCCATCCTTCTCAGTTGCTTGGAATATTTTCAATAGAATTGGTATCAGATCCTCCTTGTACATTTTGTAGAATTCTGCTGGAAAGCCATCCAGTCCAGAACTTTTATTTTTATTTATTTATTTTTTTTGTAGGTAGTTTTTGTATGACAGAGTCAATTTCCTGGGTTGTTATTGGTCTATTTAGGTTCTGAATGTTTTCTTGTTTCAACCTGGGGTGGTTGTGTGGTCAGAAAGTCCTCCATTTCATTTAGGTATATATAGTATACATATAGGTATACATAGTAATCTCTGATCATCTTTAGTATTTCTTCAGTATCAGTTGTGATTTTATCTTTTGAATTGCTAATTGTGTTTATTTAGGCTTTTTTTCTCTTTTTCTTGGCCATTCTGAGTGAGGGCCCATCAATCTTGTTAATTATTTCAAAGAACCAGCTTGTTTTGTTGATGTTTTCTATATTTTTGTCTTCTGTGTCCTGTATTTGGGCTCTTATTTTGGTGATTTGGATTATTCTGCAGAAGTTGGGGTTTTGGTGGTCTTCTCTTTCAAGCTCCCTTAGATGATTTATTTGGCTCTCCACTTGTGGTCTTTTTGTTTTCTTGATATGTGCTCATAGAGATATAAATTCCCCTCTTAGAACTGTTTTCATGGCATCTCAGTGGTTTTGGTAAGATGTTTCTTCATTTTCATTTGTTTCCAGGAATCTTTTAGTTTCTGCTTTGATTTCAGTGTTGACCCAGTAGTTGATCAACCTCATGCTGTTTAATATCCATGTCTTTGTGGACTTTAGGGAAATTTTGTTGGTGTAGATATTTATTTTTATTCCACTGTGGTCTAACAACGTGCCTGGCAAGATTTCAACCTTATGAAATTTGTTTATGCTTGATTTATGCCCAAGGATGTGATTGATCTTGGAGTATGTTCTATGTGGTGATGAGTAGAATGTATATTCTGTGGTTGTTGGGTGGAATAATTAGTAGGTATCTATTAAGTCCACTTGGTCGAGAGTCAAGTTTAGGTTCTGGATCTCCTTGTTGATTTTTTGCCTTGATGATCTATCTAGGGCCATTTGTGGAGTATTCAAGTCCCCTGCTATAATAATGTTAGAGTCAATATCTTTTTTTAGTTTACTTAGTCATTGCTTTATAAATGCTGGTGCTCCTGTGTTGGTTGCATATATGTTTAGGATGGATATTTCTTATTGATGGATTGAACCTTTTATCATTATTTAGTGTCCTTTTGTGTCTTTTTAAATTTTTGGTAACTTAAAGGTTGTTTTATCTGATATTAAGATCGCAATTTCTGCCTTCTTTTGTGATCTATTTGCCTGGAAACTTAAAGTCTATGTGCATCCCTTGTAGTGAGAGGAGTCTCTTGGACGCTGCAAATGATTGGGTCATGGTTTCTTATCCAGTTTGCCATTCTGTGTCTTTTCAGTGGTGCATTTAGTCTATTCACATTCAGGCTGATTATTGAAATGTGATTGTTTATTCCTGTCATGAGGTTCTTATTAAGTTTTCCTTTGTTTGTTTGTTTTCTCTTGGTTTGGGGGTTGATGTATGAGTGTGTTTTCAAGTTTCTTGTTGCACTCTATTCTCTCTTGATTCTGTGCTCTGCTGTTCTCTTGGGAAGCATGTGGTCATTCTTTTTTTTTCTTTCTTCTGTGCTTAATACCTTTTTAAGTGTCTCCTGTAGCACTGTTCTGGAAGCCACATAATCTCTTAGGGATTGAATACCTGGAAATGATTTTAATTCTCCATCACTGATGAAACTGAGCTTGGCTGGATGGGAAATTCTTGGTTGAAATTGTTTATCTTTGAGGACTTTGAATATAGGGCTCCGGTCCCTTCTTGCTTGTAGTGTTTCTGCTGATAGGTCTGCTGCTATTCTGATTGGTTTTCCCCAGTAGGTAGTCTGACCTTTCTCTCTTGTTGCCTTTACAATTTTTTCTTTTATGCCTACTTTGTGTAGGAAAATTACTGTGTCTAGGTATTGGCCTTCTCATTTGATGTCTTGTGGGGGTTCTCTGTATCTCTTGTGCTTGACTGGTCACATCTCTAGTGAGATGGGGAAAGTTTTTTTGCATTACCTCCTGGATTACTTGCTCCAAGTTGTTCTCCATTTCCTTGCTTCTTCTGGAATAACAATCAGGTGTAGGTTCAGCCTCTTGATATAATCGCACATCTGTTGTAGACTTTGTTCTTTCTTTCTGAGTCTTCTGTCTATGTTTCTTACATATTGGGTTAATTCCATATTCTGGTCTTCAAGTTCTGAGATTCTTTCTTCAGCTAGATTAATTCTGCTTTCCATGCTTGTCATCTTGTTATTTATTGCCTGGATGAAATTTTTTATTGCCAAAATCTCTGTTACAAGTTCTTTCAGTGTTGCATATTGTCTTTCTTGAGTGTTATTTACTCTTTCCATCCGTTCCCTAATCCCTGTCATCTTCTGAGGCCAGTTGTTGGTGATTTCCATTGTTTGGGCACCAATGTCTGACTTTTCAGGAGTTTTGACTTGGTACACTTGAAATTGCCTATGGTCTTCCTTTGGTTTTTTCTCATTTGTGACAGATCTCTTGCTTTTCTCTTTAGTTCTATTATTCAATGTCAATGGGAGAGGCTTTCCCTTCTGATGTTTGCTCAGTCCTCTATTCTTCCTTGATTGGGCTCTGGATTTATTCTATTTTGAAATAGGATGGCGGATGGGAAATGTTCCTGTCTCTTGTAGTTTTTTGAAATTCGAATAAAGTAGGGAATGGGGTGCTAGGATTCAGAAACTACTTGCAAATCACAATGTTCATTTATTGTGGTATGTGTTCCCTTAGATCCACTCCCCACCACCACTCTATATGATAATGCAAAGCAGAAACCAACGCAAAAAACAATTGAACACACACACACAGACACACACACATACCCCAAAACAAACTGGAATAACAACAAAGTGTAACAAAACAAACAACAAAGAAAAAAAAACAAGAAAACTATGCACACACACACACATGCCTAGCACAAAGTGAACAGAGAAGAAAAATGGAAAGATCAGAAAAAAAAAGGAATTTAGATCAAATCCTCACACATATATTGACACACACCTTAAACTATAAAAAGACCCAAAAGAACAAAAGAGCAAAAACAAACCAACAACAACAAAATTGAAAGATGAACACTCAATCATTTACATACACACATAAATAAAAAATGACAAATGAAAGAAAAAAGAAACAAGAAAAGAAAATACCTTTGGGGAGATGCAGATCAAACTCTCACATACACATTCATGTATAGATGAAAAATATTGAAAAATAAATGAACTAACAAACAGTCAAAGAATTTTTAATTTTTTTTTTTTTTTAGTTAAAAAAAAAAAGAACAAAAAACCTGCCCTCTTGTGGCAGGCTCTGTAATTGTTCCTCTAATCAGGTCTCTTCTGCAGAGCCACCTCTTTCACTCTCTCCTCAGTGTCCACAGCAGGGAAGGAGGAGGGCAGTGGAGGTGAGTGGGGCTGCAGTCCTCCCCTCCCACTCTCTTATGGGTGGGGAGATCTCCTCCAGTGGGGAGGTGCAGGATTGTCTCTTCCCCAGGTATGTACTCACAAGGGGTGTCCCAGCCAGGCCTATCCTGGAATGGAGTTCTATTGTGACCGACATCCAGGCTCCGCCTGGGTTTGTCCCTCTCAGTCATGACCTATCTCTATGGGTCTGATGTTCAGAGGATTGCTGGGAAGGAAGGGGTTTGGGTGAGCCCCAGACTCACTGCTGATCTCTGTCTTTTGTAGTTTTTGAAATTTGAATAAAATAGGGAATGGGGTGCTAGGATTCAGAAACTACTTGCAAATCACAATGTTCACTTATTGTGGTATGTGTTCCCTGAGACCCACTCCCCACCACCACTCTATATGCAAAGCATCTTCATCCTTTTCTGGTCACACCCTTTGTCCTGCGACTGGATCAGGGTAAGGGGTGAGGCGCCTGGAACTCAGCAGTGGTCAGGTCCCTCTGAAGTTTTTGCTTTTAGGATATTCCCTCTGGGTCATGATCACTTCCTGAGTAGTTGATCCGCCAATCACAGAGATCAGGTCTGTTGTTCTGTGATGATCAAATCAGCACTTTCCTGCCCCGCCTTCAAGATGGTGTTGGGGTGCCTCTCTTGTCCTCTTCTGTGGGACTTTGCCTCTGGACTCCCCGCTGTCGGTGCCCGGTGAGGCGCTGAAGTGGTGAGGCACAGCCTGGAGCTGGCAGTGTCTCCAGCTGCAGTGGTGATGGAGAGCCTGGAGCAATAGTCTCTCCCCACTGATTTTCACAGTAAAACTTTTATCCATTAAATAAAAAATAACACTCAGCTTCTGTGACCTGGGAAGAGCCAGGGATCAAGCAGAGAAGCTCCAGCACCACCTGTTGCACCAGGGGCCTGGCTACTTGCTCATGAGCCCCCACTTAGACAGTCTCTCCCAGCATTTTCTTCCCAGGAAGGACTTGTTGATTAAAAAAAAAAGAAAGAAAGAAAGAAAGAAAGAAAAGAAAAAGAAAATGGCGCTTGGCTTCTGCGACCCGGGAATCGCTAGGGTCCAAGACCCGCAGCTGTGGCACCAGCTGCTGCACCAAGAGAGCCCTGGCCGCCAGTTCCTCACTCAGTCAGCCACTCACATGCCCACTCGCTCACAGCACTTACACAAAATTTTCCATACCCTCACTCACACCGGGATGCACATAGTACGACTGGTTCAGCTGCCGTCATCTTCCCTGATCACCCCCTTATTTTCACTATTTGATTTCTCCAAAGTCAGTTGTAGACTACTTTGTGCTTTTTGTTGTTGTTGTTGTTTTTATGGATTATTTGTCACCAATTGTGGGTAATTATCAGCAATTTCAGTGTCTGTCTTTCAGGTTTTTTGTCTCCCTCATGAGAGTTTATGCAGCTATATCCATACTCCTCTTCAGTATAGAATAAACATCAATTAAGTCTCTTCTTTCTAGGACATTATTGGCTTTCTTAGATGTATTAATTCCTCTGAATTTCCAATGTCAATTTTTAAATGTAAAAAATAATTCAATGAGGGTTCTGGTTACAGAGTTTATAAGTACTAGAGTCATAATTAAAAGCCTTTGATCTTTTTGTTACACCATGCCATCACAGGACATAGATCTTCTGACCTCATATTCCTAAAATCTAGTTAGGGGCCAAGAGGAATACACATAGAGTAAAGCACAAATAAGAAAAGACTGCAACGTATATTATCTAAGTTGTAAAAAACCATTATGAGCTAGATAAGATAGTATCCAAATATGGGTACAATACTGTGGGAAAAGGAGATTTATACAAATGTAAGAAATTAGGAATTATTTTATGAAGAAAGTAGAACTTTAACTGGGACTTTGAGAATAGTCGGCATCTGCTGGCGAGGGTGTGGAAAAAAGGGAATGCGTCTACACTGTTGATGGGAATGCAAATTAGTGCAACCTCCATGGAAAACAGTGTGGTGATTCTTAAAAGAACCAGAAATTGACCTTCCATATGATCCAGCAACCCCCCTTCTGGGGATACCCAAAGGAACTTCAATTACTCTATAAAAAAGATACCTGCACACGCATGTTTATTGCAACACAACTTACAATAGTAAAACATGGAACCAGCTGTGCTGCCAATCGAAACTGGACTTGATTAAAAAAAAATGTGGTACATATACACAATGGAATATTATACAGTCATAAAGAACAAAATTATGAATTTCATAGCGATTTGGATGGATTTCAAGTCTATAATACTCAGTGATCTATCACAGAAAGAACTGAGTACCACATGTCCTCACTCATAAGCGGATCCTGAACATTTACCATAATATTATAAGAAAGGGATTGGCAGTAGCTGGAAACTGCCAGGGGAAAGTGCTGGGGCAGGGGTACATAACATGAATAAGGGTACCTGATCTCAAACCAGATGAAGTAGGGACCAAAGGGAGGCCCAAACTTTACCTGTATGACCACTTGTATACCTAATCCTGAATTGTACCCCACATCCTCAAAATAAAATAAAATACATTTAAAAATTTTTAAGAATAAAATAAAAATTTCAGAAAAAAAGAATAGTTGGCATCAGATAAGCAATAGCCTATAGGAGGGTTTTTCAGGAAAGTTAAACTTCATACTAGGAATAGCCTAACACTTTCTCAAGACAGTGAGGACACCAGGTTAATAAGAGCAGAAGGCAAGTATTATTACCAGTGGTATTTTCTAAGCACAGAGAACTCATAATATGGCAGACCTTCAGACTCAGACATTGAAGTAAGCATGACACAGCACAGTGTTTCCCAATCTGAAACATCACAGTCTCAGTAATCTACATGTTTTCTAAAAGAACTTTTAAATTTTGCTTGAATCTGATTGTCCAAGCAAATATATTTATTTCATAGATTTATCCTGATGACCACCTCAATACCACATACTGACCAAATTTCATTACTCACATTTGGATATGTATGTGATTGTACTGACACCGATTACTTTAATTATTGACGTCTCCTGAAAACAAAATAGAAACTGACTCAAAACATAAAGCATGATGGAGAGTGATGTCAGCAAGATAGTGGAATAGGAGTTATCTGGTTCCACTTGTCCCTACAGAAATCTAACAAGAAACTACCCACAAGCAAGAACACCTTTGTGAATATCTCAGAACTCAGGAGTGAGACTGAGACACAGGCTTCTACTGCAGAACTTAGAAAAGTCATACTTGAAGCACAAGAAGAATGATTCTCTCTAACCATGCCACCTCTCCCTAAAGCTGACCTGGCACCACACAACGATTTCCTCAGTGGGAAAAGTGAGTTAGAAGCGGACATATTCAGCTTCCCCATCATTCTGGGACCCTTTCACAGGAGGCTTGCTTCTGTTTTCTCCCACAGGAATCACTGGGAGCTAAAACACTTGAGTCAGTCAGAAACAAAGAACAGGGGTGGGTTCACAGTGATCAGCACAAAATCTTGGTGGCAGCTGTGCATTCTAGCCAATAGAGGCGCACAAGAGAGACTAGCCAATAGTATCATACCACAGGATGCACAGTCCACGGGTCGACTAAGTTCAAGTCCCTAGCCAATTTGCCCACACAGCCTGGGTTCTCTCCTTAAGTCTTCCCCAGGTCAGGAGGCAATTACAGGTCAGTAATTACCTGCTGAGGGAGCATCTGGCCCCACCCAACCCTGCAGTTGGGTAAAAAATCCACTAAGCTTTAGTGCTCTGTTTAAGCCTACTCTATACTGGGAAGCGAGCCCAAATTCATGCCTTATCTATGAAGACAGCCTGTGACTCTGCGGCTTCTGTAGTCAAGCAGCAACCCTAGAGACTTCAACCAGCCTCACAGTCCAGGACTTGGCCCTGCCCAACTACAGATTCCAAACAACAGTATCTCTTAGCTAGTGAACAACCTGCAACCTTACTCTATCAGAAAGCATGGGAAGAGAAAACTGGAGCCCAGTCAGCAGGCCTACCTGATGGCAGAGTCTAGTTAGTGGTCTCACCAAACCATGAAGCACGGCCTGCAGGACCATTTAATCTCAGAGCACAGGAAATGAACCAGCCCTACAAGAAAAATCAACTCCAGGGTCCGCCTTTCCAGGGTTGCTGCCAGCCAGCCAATTTGGAATCCCAAGTTAGACAGTAAAAGTCTATCACCACCAAAGAATACCTGGAAAGGCCAGAAAAGAGGGCTGTCTCCTCAAATGCATAGACATCAACATAAAAACACAAGGATTATTAAAATTTCAGGGGAAAAAATGACACCAACAAAATATACTAACAAAGCTCCAATAATGTACCTAGAAAAAATTGTGATCTATGAAATGATTGTCAAATAATTCAGAATAATCCTCTTAAAGAAGCTCAGGGAACTTCAAGAAAATAAATGTACAAATGTAAGAAAATTATCATATCAAGTATTTTCTTCAGATCATAATGAAATAAATAACAAGAGAAATCCTAGAAAATACAAAACTATGTGGAAATTATATAAACAATATGCTTCTAAACAATCAATGAGTCACAGAAGAAATAAAAATAAAATTAAAAAGTACCTTGAGAAAAACAAAAATGGAAATACAATATACCAAAACTTATGGAATGCAGCAAAATCTGTCCTAAGGATAAAATTTATAGCAATAAATGAAGAACACCAAAAAAAAAAAAAAAAAAAAAAGAATACCAAAAAGAAGAAGAATCTCAAATAAATAATCTAATGTCACACCTCAAGGAACAAGATGAAGAAAAACAAACTAAGCCCAAAGTTAGTGGAGGGAAGTAAATAACAAAGATCAGAGCAGAAACAAATAAAATATACACTAAAAGAAAAAAATCAATGAAACTGAGAGTTGGGTTTGTTTTTTTGAAAAGCTAAACAATATTGAAGCCCTTAGCATGAATAACCAGGAAGACTCAAATGAACAAGATGAGAAATAAAACTGACACCACGGAAATGAAAAGTATCATAAGAAACTACTGTAAAAAATTATTCACCAACAAATGGATAATCTAGAAAAAGTGGATAAATTCCTTGACACATATAACCCACCAAGATTGAATCATGAAGAGATAGAAAATCTGAACAGATCAATAATGAGTAAGGAAACTGAATAAGTAGCAAAATGTCTCCCACTTAAGAAAGCCCAGGACAAGATAGCTTCACTACTAAATTCTACCAAGCATTTTAAAAAATAATTAACACCAATATTTCTCAAAATCTTCAAAAAAAAATGAGTGGAGAGAATGCCTCCAAAATTACCTTCTGAGTCTAGCATTATCCTGATATCAGAGTCAAACAAGGGCTACCACAAGAAAATTGTAGGCCAATATCCCTAAGAAACATAAATGCAAAAATTTTCAACAAAACGTCAGCAAAGCAAATTCAACAGCACACTAAGTCATGATCAATGGGATTTATCCCTGGTTTGCAAGGATTTTTCAGCATATACAAATCAATAAACATAAAACACCACATTAACAAAATGAAGAATAAAAATTATATGATTTCTTAATACATACAGCAAAAGCATCTGGCAAAATTCAACACCCTTCCATGATATAAACTCTCAACAGATTAGGTACATGGCAAATGTACTTCAACACAATGACTATATGACAAACTCATAGCTAACATCATTTTCAGTAGTGGAAAGGATAACGATTTTCCTCTAAAGTCGGAGACAAAACAAGGATGCTCACTCTGACTACTTCTTTTCAACATCGTACTAGAAGTCCCCACCAGAGCAATTAGGCAACAGAAAAAAATAAAAGTCATCCTAATAGGAAAGGAAAAAGAAAATTGTCTCTATTTCCTGACAAAATGATCACATCATATATATAGAAAACTCTAAAGACTCCAGCAAAAAACTGTTAGAACTGATAGATATGATAAATTTGCAGGATACAAAATCAAGATACAAAAACCAGTAGTGTTTCTATGTATTAATAAACTACCTAAAAAAGAAATTAAGATAACAACTCTATTACAATAACAACAAAAAATTAAATACTTAGGTGAAAATTTAACAATACTTAGGTGTAAAAGATCTGCATATGTAGGTGAAAAAGTCTTATATACTGAACTATAAAATACTGATGAAAGAAACAGAAGCAAACACAAATAAATGGAAATATATCTCATGTTCGTGGATTGAGCAAATCAATATTATAAAAATGTCCATACTTCCATAGCAATCTACAGATTCAATGCAACTCCTATCAAAATTCCACTGTAACTTTTCACAGAAATAGAAAATACAATCTTTAAATTTGTATGGAACCACAAAATACCCCCAATAGCTAAAACAATCTTGAGCAAAAAGAAAAAAGCTTAGGACATCTGACTCCCTGATTTTAAACTATGTTATAAGGCAATGATTATCCAAATAGCATAGTACTGGCATAAAAACAGACACATTAACCAATGGAACAGAATATAGATCCCAGAAATAAACCCACACATTTATGGTCAATTGATTATTTTTTTACAAATGTACCAAGAACACACAATAGGGAAATGATTGTCTTTGCAATAGAGGATATTGGGAAACCTGTATATCCACATGCAGGAGAATAAAATTGGACCCTTGTTGCACATCATATGCAAAAATCAGCTTAAAATGGATTAAGGACTTAAGTGTAATACCCAAAACTGTAAAACTTCTAGACAAAAACAGAGGGAAAAACTCAATGAAATTGGTCTAGGCAAAAAGTTTTTGGAAATGACCCCAAAAGCAAAAATAGACAAATGGGATGGCATCCAACTGAAAAACTTCTGCAAAACAAAGAAAACTTTATTCAAATGAAGCTACAACTCACCAAAAGGGAGAAAATATTATATTTGCATCTAATAAGGGATTAATATCCAAAACATAATAGCAAGGAAACAGATAACCTGTTTTTAAAATGAGCAAAGGCATTGAACAAACATTTCTGGGAGAAAAAAAAACGCATTGATCAAGCAGCTCACACCTGTATGATGGCTCACACTTTTGGGAAGACAAGGCAGGAGGATTGCTTGAGGCCAGGAGTTCGAGAACTGTCCAGGCAATGCAGACTTTGTCTCTATAATATAATAAAGACCTTGTCTCTACAAAATAACAAAAAATTATTGGTGGTGCATGCTATTAGTCCCAGCTACTTGGATGACTGAGGCAGGAGGATCACTTGAGCCAGGAGTTTGAAACTGCAGTGTGCTGTGATTGTGCCACTACACTTTAGACTGGGCAACAGAGTGAGACTCCAACTCAAAAGAGAAAAAAAAAGACATAAAAATGATCAAAGGTATGTAAAAAAAAAGTTCATTATCACTGATCATTAGGGAAATTTAAATTAAAAGTACAATGAAATGTCATCTCATATTTGTTAGAACGTCTTTTATCAAGAAAGATTAAAGATAGCAAGTCTTGGCAAGGAAGCAAAGAGACTGATCCACTGTTGGTGGGAATGTGGCTTAGTATTATGGAAAATGGTACCAAGGGCCCTTGAAAAACTAAGAATAGAACTACCATATGATCCCATAATCCCACTTTGATTATTTATCCAAAAAAGACTAAAATCATGTTGAAGGAATATTTGCATTTCAGTGTTCATTGCAGTATTAGTCACAATAGCCAAGATATGGAATCAATGTCAGTGTCCATCAACAGATGACTATATAAAGAAAATGTGGTTTACATACACAATGGAATGCTATTGAGCTTTAAAAAGGAGGGAAATCCTGTCTTTTGCAGCAGCATGGATAAATCTGGAAGACATTATGCTGCGTGAAATAAGCCAGGCACAGAGAAACAAACACTGGTCTTATATGTAGAATCTGAAAAAGTTGAATTCATAGAAGTAAGTACAGAATGATGGTTATCAGAGACTGAGGGTGTGGGAAGGGAGGAAATGAAGAGTTGTTGATCACAGGGTACAAAGTTTTGGATAGAATATATTTTGAGGTCTCTTGCACAGTTAGATGACTATAGTCAATTATAATGTATATTTTGATATAACTAAGAATAAATTTAAAGTGTCACACCATAATAAATGATAGGCAAGAGAGATAATGAGTATGCTAATTTGCTTGAATTAATCATTTTGTATTGCATGCATATATCACATCACATTGTACCCCATAAATGTATAGTCTATCATTTGTCAATCAAAGAATATTAATAATAAAAAAAGATTTATTCACACCCAACAAAGTCTGAATTATATGATAGAGTAATGTATGAATAAAACCTAAAAGCAATTCAAATGGGGAAAAAATTATATCACACAGAGAAATCAGCATAACAAATGCAAATAACCTGTATATAAAATCAATACTATATTCATATGGTGAGCAAAAATTTAATTTCAGCAATACCTGTCTCTCTAAATTTGTACTAATTTAAATTTTGCTGAATTTTTTGTTTGTGTACATTAAAATTATAAATGTATATATATTATAAATGTACTTCTTTTTACAATAACTACAAATATAAGGAATTGGTGTATAGTTTTCTGCTTATTGATTTTAATTTGATGAAAATAAGTTGGCCCTGGGCATTATAGAAATTTTGTTGTCCTTAAAAAAGATTTATCTGAGATGCTTGAAATGTTCTGTATCTTGAGCTGAATGCTAGTTACCTGAATGAACAAACATACATTTACAAATTCATTGAATTAAACATGTAGCATTTGTGTCCTTTACTATACCCACATTATACTTCAATGAAAAAAGTGGAAAATCTAAAATCCAAACAGACAAATAAACAAAAGCAGTCCTTTCTTAAGCTTGAGAAAGCATTGGTAACAAAGTCAGACTTAGCTCCCACTTGCAATTCTGCCACTTACTAGCTGAGTAACCTGGGGCAAGCTACTCAATCAGTGCATGCCCCATTTTCTCCATCTATAAAATGGAGATAATAATAGATTTTGACAAGATGTTGTAAGGGTTATAGGGAGATTGTGTAGGTAAAATACCTAAAAGAGACCTAGCATGTAATGGTGTTTACTAAATGACTGTGATAAAGGAGGCTTCCTTTGTTGGAAGGGAGGCAGGGAGAGAGGGAGGGAGAAGGGAGGGAGGGAGGAATGAGCAAGTAAGCTTTGTTTACATGATACACACAAGCATATGAGTGTGCACACATACAATCACATGCATGTAATCTTGAAGTTTGCAAGTGCAGGAGGCAGGTAATGATAGCAATTCTTTAAAAAATGTAGCCTGACCGTATTATGAAGAAATGGTTAGAATAGGAACCAGAATGTAGGAAGCCTGCAAAAACTTCATCATAACTTTCAATAACCAAACTATATAAACCTTTAAATGATGTGCTCTGCAGTGAACTTTAGAAAGCATCAAAAACTATTTTCTATCTGGATTTTTCTCCAGGCTTCAAAAAGTATTTAAGTACCTATTTGCTGCAGAGCTAATAAAAAGGGTCATGATCCTTCCTTCCCAGGAACATATGAGCTGAATGAATGCATATATTAAATAGATCAATAAAGTGAAAAAATTGCATATTTATATTAGATTCAAGTAAAGAAATAATGGCTGTGGGTTTTAAAAACTCAGGATGTCCATTGTCAGCACTGCTCAGACGCCAGGAGACAGGAAGGGCCATTTCAGATGAGGTGGTCAGCAAAAAGGCCTCTCTCAGAAGGTGATATCCAAGTAGAAGCAGATGAAGAAGCTAGCTTAATGGATATTTGGAGGAAGAACATGCCCGATGTGTTCAAAGAAAAGCAAAGAGCTAAGTGAGCTAAAGAAAAGAAATAGAAAAAAAAAAAAAAGAGAGAGATCAGAAAAATAGTGAAGAACAGACCAAGGGAAGCTATTAACCATGGTAAGAACTTTGAATTTTATTCTGAATGAAATAAAAAAACATTGAGAATTCTGAGTGACCTAACGTAACTTGAGTTTTTAGTAGAATTACTCTGGCTGCTGTGTTGAGAAGGAAGTTTAGTGGGACAGAGACAAGGAGAACATTTGGTAGGAGAATTCACAGAAGTTAAGAGCACATTGGCTTTCTTCTTTCATTCCAATGGAAAACTCCTGGAGAACCACTTTTGAAGACTGGGAGAAACTTCAAGAGGAGGAACCAAACATTTTACTTCTCTGGGTGGAACCACAAGACCATCTCAGTATGACCATAAACATTAGAACTCAGAAAGAGAGTTCTCAGCAGGACGTGATGTGTGGCCCTGCCATTTGAAGGTATTTGAGAACAGGAAAATGAATGCTTACACTGTGAAGATTATGAAGGTGGCTGGAGTGGCCCACTATGGCAGCAAAGTGAGAAAAACATGAGCGAGAATAACATACCCTTCCGCATTGCTGAGGTAATAATATGTGTCCAGTGGGAGATGACAGAAGGTAACCTGACTCCAGTTACCCCCATAAAACCTAATTTATAGAGAAACCCAAGAGAAAGAGAGAAAAGATACACCTCTGGGAGAGGGGGCTGAGTTGAGTCGTAAGAGGACAACCTGGAGACACTGGTTGTGCAATGCCTTATTATGGGACTCTTACAGCCCATTCTTTATTAGGGAGCTTTTACAGCCAGATTACATGTAAGATTTTCCACCTTTTCCTATATCTCTCACCATCTACCCTGGGGGAAACAGAAACAGCAGGAGAGGAGTAAAAACAAGAGATGGTCTAGTCAAAGAACAGGTTCTGCCCCACCTGCTTTTACTTCATGAATCCTAACCTTGCTGTACTGCTTCATAAGAATGTTGGAAACATTCATACCCAGAGGGTTGCTTGTCATCAGGGCCATTGCTACTCATTTCTCATTATAACCTAACTTGTATTATGAGGACTCGGGGTAGTTTGCATAATATTTATAGACAACAACATACCCAATTATGGAAATGAATTTTTTTTTTCTAAACAGAACACAGAGAAAGAAGGTCATTCCTGTCTTCCAGCTGAATGCTGCTGTCTTTATTTGATCTTGACAAAAATTTGTCTGCAGATGCTTGCATAAGGTATAACGTGGATCTCTTTAAACCTGTGGGGAGACTGAAAATGAGGCTTCACAGTCCCAATGGCTAAGTACCCACTGCATGCAGAATCATATAAATAAATGATCAATAGAGAATAAAAAAAATAAATGGTAGGGGATGTTGATGATTAGTGTAGATTAATATAGATAACATGAGTGAATATAGATGCATTATTTCTGCATGTACTTGAGTATTTACTATGTGGTAGGCACTGGATGTGGAAGAGATATCTTACAATCCAATGTGGGAAGCAGATACCATATTTTAAAAGGAAACTCACAATTTATTATATAATTCTAAATTATGGTAAGTACTATGAAGCAAAATAATAAGATGTAGTGATGGAGAACTATTTATAGTAGGGGGTTAGGGGAACGTCTCTGGGCAAGTGATATTTAAGCTGATGTCTAAAGAGTATTAAAAAAGAAGCCAGCAAGTGAAGAATTAGAGCAAAGGTCCTAGAGTGAAAAAAATGGAAAATAGTGTAGAATAAAATTAGATGGACGGTATACCACATGACATATGGCCTATGACTTATAGATATCCAGGGCCTGTAGGCTTGGCAAATATATTTTTTGGATTTTATTCCAAGTGCAACATGAAAACCGAAGATTTTAAACTTTGATAATCCACATTTTAAAAGATCATCCTGACTGCAGGCTGTGTGTGGGAGAATAGATTGAATAGGAGCCAAAATAGTCTCCTTACTGGAGACTATTGGAGATGATCAAAAATGTTGTCTTGAATTCAGTGATGCAGTAAACAGCAAAGTGAGGAAAACTAAGCCCTTTCCCTCTGATTCCACGTGCTTGAGAGGGAAAAGATCGTCCACTGACATTTTTAACTACCACTTTATGTTCATAACTCCCAAATCTCTGTAGATCCAGTTTCCTTCCTAAAATCCCACACTCCCTGAACCCTTTCCTCCTCCTACCCAATTGCTTAATGAGCACTTTCTTTTAGATAGCACAAATCCAAGTGGAACTCATCATCCCCTCAAAATGTGGTGCCTGTATGACTTCTTATCATTCTCCCCATGACTTGGAAGTAAAACTTTGGCATCATATTTGATGCTTTCCTTTCTGTCCAACTCCCATGTCCAGGATAATGAAGTACTACACATATATATTGTAGAGTCAAAATACTTAGGCCAATGAATTGGAACAGCGTTACAGGACATTTATTTCGTATAAGATTGCCATTGCTATGCTCTCAATTGCACATTATATTTTTAAAATTCTTGTTAATTTCAACCCCTGCATGCCCTAGAATATGCAGGAATCCTACTTAATTACACCAGCAGTTTCAAGCACAGTTATGTCCAAATCAAGTCAACATAGCAGCATTGAGTTAGAGAACAAATATGATCTGATCCTCTTTGGTTGCATTGAGAAGAAAAATATTATATCTTCAGTTGACTATGGTTTTCTCAATGAATAGTGTGCAGATTACCAGAGTCCTTACCCTGCAAAGTACAGACACATCAAACCGTGACTTTGGAGGAAGCTATGGTGGTCCTGGAGGAAAACAAATCAAGTTTTTAAAGAAAATTTAAAAATCAACTCAGAGAAAAACTGACATTCCAATAGTGCTGACAGACTTACAAGCTATGAGAAAGTAAAAAAGGGTGAGTTCTACAAGGAAAAGCTGATGGTGAAAGATGGTACCCACACATGTTGCGAATGAAAATATAAACCCGTAAAGGATTCAGAGAAGCAGGAGATCAGAAAGTGCTCATGATCTTCCCTTTGCTCCTCCAAATCTACTCTCCACTGCTCTCTGGCAGAAGAAGGGGTGTATGTATTCACCTGTATGGACAACATTTACAATTCTCTTGTCCTCTTGCTTTCACTTGGGTACAGTCAATGGGGATGCACCAACAAAGGCAAGAGAAGGTTGAGGTATTTATTCTTTTGGTTCCCGTTTGTAGGGTTTTCATAGCCTGGACTGTGACCCTCAACTAAGGCCACAGCTCCTCTTGGGAACAGAACCTTGTCATAACACCCAGATTACTGCATTGTCCCTCGTATTTTCCCTATCTCTTGCCCCCACACCTTTATAAATTATCGCCTTGTTAAAATCTACCCAAATTCTCGAATTTTCATTGCCATCTATCTCTTGCCAGGATCTGTACTAAGAAGAGGTAAAGGACTAGAATTAGCAACTATGAGTGTAATAATGAAAAGGGAAGACTAGTGAGTTACACACTTAAAAAGTCAGCTGTTCTTTTATTGGGTGAGGAATAAAGATGCCCTTACCCCCATTCATTTTTTTTCAGTGGTTGGTTACACAATGTTTACACTTATTTAAACTGAGTCCAAGAAAACAAGTGCCCAACTGTAAGGTTCGTTTAATCTCGATAATTTCTGGAAAGCATTCTACTAATGTCTAAATAATTGGGAATGGGGCAGGAGTGAAAGAGTGGCAAAGAACCACCAAGGGAGCCAATTTTCTTTTATTATTTTGAAAGACAGAAGATTTTCAAGTTCAGTAAGTTTCCCATTCTATAGTGAATCTAATTAATGTCAACAAAATTTTTAAATGAACCAGACCCAACTGGACAGCAGGAGCTAGCATTTCTCTTCAATGATTATGTGAGGTCACATCTTACAGTTGTGTGTTGGACACTTTTCTCTTTATTCATTGTCTTCCCATCTGCTGTCTTTTCCCAGAGAGCCCAAGAACAGAGACCTCAGACCATTAAATGGTCTGCACTTATTCAAATTCACCTACCCTGTTCCTTTCAGTCTTCTGCACAAACAGATGCTATACCATGTGATCAATTCAAACCATGAGGCACAGGACAGTGGAGGTGGCAGCTGAAGAGAGAGACATACAGGGAGAGAATCAAGCATTTTTCTAATGCTAATTTTGCAACCAGAGTTGTTATTCCTTTGCAGTTTATAAACTTAAAACACAGCTTCTTAGACCAATCTAACATATGAAAATGCAAAATTGCTACTATTTTCATGAGAAAAGAGACAGATTACTTCCCTGCCAGTAATGTCATATCTGTCTTGAGTAAAACTGAGGGTTTTGAGGGTTGTAGGTAGGGGATAGGGGAAATCAGCTTGTCTCATCCATGCGAATGAAATATGCTCTACTTATTATGTAAATGCTGCTAAGGAAAATGTATGGTAAAACTATATTACAACCCAAATACAGATATCATAGTGCATGTCAGTCTGAAACTTTAAGAAATTTTAAGTTAGGGTGAGAAATTTTTTTAAGAAATATTTTTTTCAGACCAAATGTTTCTTTAATGTTTGGCCCCCTTTCTAATCTTGAGGAGGTGGATCCACCTTTTTTCTCTAATTTATCTTCTAAATAAACTTTTTCTTTTTTTGAGTTGGAGTCTCATTCTGTCACTCTGTTTTTCTAACCTAAAAAAAAGATAAAGCTTTTCTTCAATATATTACATTCAAGGAATATATTTGAAGATTGGGAAACCTATATTTGTAATATTATTTATATGCAGTTATAGTATATATACAAGTACATTAACAATAACATACCTTTTTGAGAATTAGACAGACTTTGTAATAAAAATAATGATATGGATGAACTGAACATAAAAATAAACTATATTTTGTAAATGTATATAGACCTTTTCTCCTCTTGAGTACTTTTTCCTCTTATGTCCATTTAGACAACTCTATTATTATGTGCTAAGCTTCAAGTTTCTAAAAATAGAGTCTATATTTATCACCCAACCAAAATGGAAATACATGATTAAAAGTTGACCGGTAAAACTTTATATCCTTGGAAATTCCAAATAACCTTTGGATCAAAGAATAGGTAACGAATGAAAGTTTCTAGAAAGCATGAAAAGATGAACCCTTCATACCATTTATTTATTTATCCCACAAACATTTACTGAGTACCTGCAATGGCAAAGAAAGCCCTTTTCCAGACACTTGAAGCTGTGAAAACAAATTGATGAAGTCCTCCTCCCAAGGTGAGGCAGTCATAAGCTATATAGAAGTATGTGCTAAGGACTGTGGGATTCCAGAAGGAAAAAGTATTAATTCCAACCGATCAGAATACAAAAGAAAAAAAAAGGTGGCAATTGAGCAAACTAGTTCTTTGGGAATGTACTTACTTTGGTTAGTAGGAATTGCCAATAATGTCATATCTGTCTTTGGTAAAATTGAGGGTTTTGAGGGTTGTAGGTAGGGGATAGGGGAAGTTGGCTTGTCTCATCCATGCAAATGAAATATGCCTTACTTATTATGTAAATGCTGCTAAGGAAAATGTATGGTAAAACTATATTATAACCCAAATACAGATATCATAGTGCATGTCAGCCTGAAATTTTAAGAAACTTTAGGTTAGGGTGAGAAAGTGAAGGGAAGAGGACATTGCAAGCTGCAAGAAGTCAAAAAGACACAGAAGCAGAACTATGGGATGGGTGAAGCAAGTTCAGATTTTACCTGTCAGAAGCTGAGCCTGTAGGGCAAGATGAAAATAAATTGTAGATGGCCTTGGATGCACAGGTTTTAATAAGCAAAGCACCGAGAGATCTTGTTGAAAAGAAGATTCAGATTAAGTAGATCTGGGGTAGGACCTGAGATTCTGCATTTCTAACAAGCTCCCCAGGTGATACCAATAGTGTGTGGCAGGCCAATACTTTGAGCAGTGAGGCAGTAAAAGAATGCAAGAGTGAGGATAAAGGAGATTTGGTATCCTTGACAGGCAGTGTAAACGTAGCCATTAAAATATACACTTTGTGATCTTTCACAGAAACAAAGAGTGGAGTATCACATGTTCTCACTTATAAGCAGACCTTGAGCAATTATGGTAATACTATAAAAAAAGGATTGGCAATAGTGGGGGTGGGGAGGGAGGAGGTGGGATTGGCAGTAGTGGGAACCTGCCTGGGGGTGGGGGCACATCTCATCCACAAGGGTACCTGCATAATGAACATGTGTATATCTAACCCTGAATTGTACCCCACATCTTTAAAATAAAAAACTTTAAAGTTAAATAAATAAATAATAAATATAATATATACTCTTTGGAGTCAGATTGGATTTAAGTTACAATTTCTTTATTTATTAGCTGTGCATGCTTAGGCAACTTAAGAGGCTTAGTTTTCTCATCTATAAAGTGAGAAAATAAGTATTATCTCAAAATACTGTTAGGATTATCTGAAATAATGATGATGAATTACTTGGTACAATTCATAGCACACAGTAAATATTCAATATGCAGCATTGGGTATTATTTTCCCAGAGCCCATAACATAAGAAGGCTCCTTTTTTCTTCTCTGCTGCTCTCCTCAAGCATTAACTCACTGACTTGTCTCAACACTGTGCTGTGTCCTGGTGCTTCTACATTGCACAGCCACCGCCACTTGCCTCCAGAAATGGACAGATAGTAGAAAGGGCAAAGCAATGGGTAGGTACATAGTTAGAAAGTTTAAGATAGTTAAAACTTTTAATGATGAGCAGAAGAGTATGTTGAGAAATCATAAAATATTGAAAGAAATAAGTAGCTAAGATACAATTTTAGATGATGTCAATAATTAATAAATCAGTGAAATCTCAAATAATTGTTGTTCTTCTTAAAACAAAGATGATAGGGAAAAAAATGATTACTTCCAGGAATTCCCACAGAAGAAATATGTTCAGTGTGTCTCAAAGAGGTAGATTTGAAGGAATAGATAAATAGATTGTCAAGTTTGTAATGAAAAACATAAATGAGAAATGCCACTTACAGGGCAATGATTTTGCTAAAAGGGAGAAAAATTATCAAATAAACCAATATACTGGAATTATACAAGTAAAATACAAGTATTTTTATATACGTTCATTTGTTAATATAAACAAAAACCAAAACAACAACAAAGCTATCACTGTGGAGTTTACCAGAGGTTGGCAAATATGAATCGCAATTTTGTTAATGTACTAGATAAACCCTGCCTCTAAATTGTTTTCAAATAAAAGAGAACCAAAAAGAGATTGATCACTTGTGTGGGTCTGTGAATTCAAGAAAAGCATTTGTGTATGATCTCATTTTGGACTAGTTGGAAAGTAGAAATTGGAAGTAAAGTTCTTGCAAAAAAAGAAGCATGTCAATGTTGGAAGTGATACAATTCAAAAGACATTTTACTGGGCATCTTCCAGGTGCCAAGTCCCTCATGGAACTCATAGAAACTTGGCCAAGGCCGATGAGATGGTTGGTGAGGAGTGGGGGTGGAATGTGTCTGTAGAAAATCAGTTCATGAAAAAAAATCTGTATTGTTCTATTTGGGTGACATAAAGTGCATGAATCAATAAGACATAGTATTCTGTTCCAAGTTTTCACAAAAGAACTCTTTATACCAAGGAAGCATTATTTTGACAAAGTTTAAGATTCCATTCCCAATAACTAAAGACTCAGCAGAGAAAATAAAAAGAAAGTGAGACTCTGGTTTCCAATTCTAATATATTCATCAGCTGACGTTTTTATCTGATCTTCTCTTCAACATCATCAGTGTCTACTCACAGGGATGCAATGGATCTGGTCAAACAATACCCTCAACATCTGCTAGTCCTATCTTCTTGGCTTCCTTCTCTTCCTCTCAAGTATGTTCCCTGAACACAAATTTTATTTCTGGTAATATAGGGGTCTGCCAGTGTAATCGTCTCCAACATCTCATTCTACTCTCACCAGAGAAATTATGCAATTAACCTTTACTAATACAACAGCTACTACTGTCACTACTTCTACTAAAGTGGAAGAAAAACGGGAGGATAAAAACAGAGGAGAAGTAGGAAGAGGATAATAATTTATTGAGCATTTATCATGTTCCTGATCATACAATTTGGAAGTGCAGAAGCAGGATTTAGACAGGCAGGCTAGTGCCAAGTCTCACATACTTATCCCCTCCTCTTAATGCATCCCCTAAGCAATATCCAAGTCAGTTTGTATATTAAGGAGCCAGGCTTCAATCCCTGGTCCTCTAACTTCAGAGCCCACCTACTTAGCCACTACCAATCCCAGCTTCCTGTATCTTGTCTCCAGGCAATTGGATGTCTAAGCAATCAAAAGATAATATGGTTATCTCTCTGTCTCACTTTGCTAACAAAAATCAGAAACAAAGAATTCTGTCATTAATAGTAACCACATAACTAGGATGCCTACTGACTTCTCCAAAGTTCTTCTTTTCCTCAGATTTGGTTTAAAGAGCTCATTAATTCTCCCATCCCAAGAACTGGGTCAGTCAAGCTGCACTTCATCCTGGAAGAATTATATCAGTGGATCACTGTCAACACCAGTTAAATCAATAGCTGTAGAATCTTAAATTTAAAAAGGCACATGTCTGAATTTTCTTTTGTCCTGAAAATATTGTAGACTATACTGCACAATTGCAGAAAATTTTTAATCAAAATGTGGCAATGGGAAAACTAAATGGAAAGCCTCTGATTTGATAAACTTCCCCCAGATTTATCAAGATTTCTTGGAACAGAATAAATTTCAGAGGATGAATGCCCTCACTCTCAAAGCTTGAAAACATATTTTATCAGAAAGTTTGGCAATTTAACTTTGGTGGAAGTAATGTTGGACTACTGGTATCTTGGTTTATGACAAAATTAGTTCTAAATATCTTCTTATCTACAATAAGAATTTTATTATTTTTATCTTGATCCAATTCTGTGATAGGATACAACCAGAATTTCTTTTTTTCCCAGAATTTCTTAACATGTATTTTTTTCAATGTTTTAATGCATAGTCATTTGATACCTATGTGATTAATAAACTATTTCAAAACCCAGAAATCAGAGTAAGGCCAGATCTGTAAAGGTTCTACAAATCTTGATTCATACCCTATCAGGATTAGGAAGATTACTTCCATATGATGTCCACATCTCTCCCCTATTACTTTAAAATTACAATGTAATACTATTAAATAGCAAGAAAATGAGAAAGTTTAAAGCAGTATCTGTGTGGTTTTGATTTGCATTTCTCTGATAATTAGTGAGACTGAGTACTTTTTCATGTGTCTCTTGGCTACCTGAATGTCTCCTTTCGCGAAGTGTCTATTCATGACTTTTGCCCACTTTTAAAATTTTAATTTATTTTCAGCCTTTATTATTTTATTCTTTCCTTACTTTGCTACATTCTCTGGTGAGGGAAAAGCCTGTTCCCTGAGGGTCAAGAGGGACACAAAGTATGATCCTTGAGGCAACAACTGAAGGTTAAGTACCAAAGTCAATTTTACTGGCTCACATGTTTTGTCCACTTTTTTTTTTTGAGACATAGTCATTTTATTTATTTATTGACTTCACTTTAAAAAAATATTTTATTTTAAAGATGTGGGGTACAATTCAGGGTTAGGTAGACACATGGTCATCGTACAGGTAAAGTTTGGGACTCTGGTCCCCATTTGCCTGGTTTGAGATCAGGTGCCCTTATTGAAGTTGTGTTCCTCCCACCTCCACCTTGACAGCATCCCGCTACCACCAATCCCTGTCTTTTAGTATTATGGTAAATGTTCAGGGTCCGCTTATGAATGAGAACATGTGGTGCTCTCTTCTTTGTTTCTGTGATTGAGCACTGAGTATTACAAACTCTAAATCCATCCAAGTTGCTGCGAAGTCCACATTTGTCCTTCTTTATGACTGTGTAATATTCCATCATATATATGTATCACATTTTTTTTCCAGTCCAGTTTTGATGGGCAGCACGGCTGGTTCCACGTTTTTGCTATTGTGGATAGTGTTGCAGTAAACATGCATGTGCAGGTACGTTTTTTGTAGAATGATTTGTGTTCCTGCAGATATATTCCCAGTAGGGACCTTGCTGGGGCATATGGAAGGTCAATGTCTAGTTCTTTTAGAAATCGCCTCACTGTCTTTCAAAGAAGTTGTACTAGTTTGCATTCCCACCAGCAGTGTAGGAGCGTTCCTTTTTTTCACATCATTGCCAGCATCTGTTGTTTGTTTTATTAATGATGGCCATTCTCACTGGGGTTAGGTGGTATCTCAGTGTGATTTTGATTTGCATTTCTCTGATGGTTAGTGAGGCTGAGTACTTTTTCATGTATCTGTTGGGTGCCCATATCTCTTGTTTTGAGAAGTGTCTGTTCAAGTCTTTTGTCCACTTTTTAATGGGGTTGTTTGGTTTTTCCTTTTGGCACATTGAGTTCCTTGTAGTTTCTGGATGTTAGGTTTTTGTCAGTTATACAGTTGGCAAATATTTTTTCCAATTCTGCTGGCTGTCTTCCCACTCTGTTGATGGTTTTTTTTTTTTTTTTTTGCTTTGCAGAAACTTTTCAATCTAATGAGGTCCCACTTGTCTATCTTATCTCTAATGGCGTGGTCATCTGGGGTCTTGGTCGGGAATTGGTTGCCTACTCCAATTTCCATAAGGGTGTCTCTCGTGTTTTCTAAGATTCTTATAGTTTGAGGTTTTATGTTTAGGTCTTTGATCCATTTAGAGTTGACGTTTGTGTATGGTAGGGGTCCTGTTTCAATCTTCTGCATGTGGTCAGCCAGTTTTCTCAGCACCATTTACTAAATAGGTTTTCCTCTCCCCAGTGGTTGTTGGTGGAGACTTTGTCAAAGATGAGTTGGTTAAGAAATTGAGGTTTTGCTTCCAGAATCTCTAACCAGTTCCACTGGTCTATGTACCTGTTCTTGTAACAATACCAGGCTGTTTTGATTAATGTAGCCTTACAGCAAAGTTTAAATTCTGGAAGTATGATATTTCCCGCTTTGTTTCTTTTGCTGAGGATTGTTATGGCTATTCGTGGTCATTTATGTTTCCTTGTGAATTTCTAAAATAAAACAAAAAACAACAGATTATGGTGAGGATGTGGAAAAAAGGGAACACTTCTACACTGCTGGTGGGAACTAGTTCAACCTCTATGGAAAACAGTGCAGTGATTTCTGAAAGAACTAGAAATTAACCTTCCATATTACCCAACAATCCCCCTGTTGTTAACATACCCAGACCTTAAATCACTCTACAAAAAGGATACCTGCACATACATGTTTATTGCAGCACTACTCACAATAGCAAAAACATGGAATCAACCATGCTGCTTATCAAAACTGGACTGGATAAAAAAATGTGGTATATATATATAAGATGGAATATTATGCAGCCATAAAGAAGGACAAACATATAGACTTCAAAGCAACTTGGATGGATTTAGAGTCTATCATTCTCAGCGATCTATCACAGAAACAAAGAACTCAGTACTACATGGTCTTACTCATAAGTGGACTCAGAACATTTACCATAATACTACAAGAAAGCGATTGGAAGTAGTGGGACACTGCCAGGGGAGGGAGGGAAGGCACCTAACATCAATAAGAGTACCTGATCTCAAACCAGGTAAAGTGGGAATCAAAAGGGCCCCAAACTTTACCTGTTCGATGACCTCTTGCATACCTAATCCTGTGCTGTACCCCACATCTTAAAAAGAAGGAAAAAAAGAGTCTGGGCACGTTGACTCAAGCCTGTAATCTCAGCACTTTGGGAGGCCAAGGTGAGAAGATTGCCTGAGCCTGTGGGTTCAAGACCAGCCTGGGCAACATGGCGAGACCTTGTCTCTACAATAAATCAAAAAAAAATTAGCCAGGCGTGGGGTAGCGTACACTGTGGGTCTGGCTCCTTGGAAGACTGAGGCGGAAGGACAGCCAGAGCCCAGCAGGTCAATGCTGGGGTGGCCGTGAACGTGCCACTGCACATGCCTGGGCATCAGAGTGAGACTTCGACTCAAAAAAAGAGAAAGTTTAAAGCATATAGCATCTCAGATTTCTTCAAGAGTAGGCATATAGAATATAGATGCAAACGTGAGGAGTAGTTATAAAAATTTAGGAAGTAGTGCTGCTTGTAGTGAGCTACAGAGTAACATGATTGACCTAAAAATATATATATATAAGTTTGAAGTTTTAAAAACACTGTGCCCTCTAATATTAATCTGATGTTGGGTAAAACAATAAACAAAAAACACTGTGCCGGTCAAATGCATGTATCTCCAGCACCACTAGTTTGTAATAGTTGGTCATATTTCTAACCAAGAATCCAGCACTGTTGATCATTTAGTAATTTAAATTTTCTTCATTATCAGTAACTGTTTAGATCTAGATCTCACAGGAAGTAATTTTTTTCCCCTTTCGTGTGTTGTGTAACCCCATGTTCAAATAGTTGAATCAAATACTGGTGAAAGAGGGGACAGAGACTCTTCCTCTCTCTGCCTTCTGGAGAAATTATTTATAAATTATACAGATTGAAATGTGCTCTGATTGTTTTGTAAAACCTGTGGTCTTGTACACTATAACTGGATTTGACAAAGATCACAGGGAAGCCAAGAAAAGTTAACAAGACTACATCATACACAGGACTTGGAAAAGCTACACATAAATGCTTCATGTTTCAGTCCAATTGTAAATAACTTATTTCTTTAAAAATGTGGACTATGACAAGTTTTGGCAGAAGGACTTGTGCAATAAATGTTAATAAGATTCAGAACTGCAGGATTGGGAGGTATTTTCACAGATAAAAGTGTGGTTCCACCTGTTTTATAACCATGTGATATTTACCCTATGATTTTTAGTTCCAGAATCAGTAGTGAAATTTAGGTGATGTGGCCTATGTATTTTGCATTAACACTCTTAAGAGTTAAAAGTTGATTATGCTATGACCTTGACTAGGATATAATCTGAAATCAATGACATCTTTATCAATCAAAAAATTGTTCTTGAAACAAAATTTATCTTTAGTAAGACTTTCATAAACTGATTACAGTGTTAATAAACTACTGGCATACAATTTTCTATAGGTTTACTGATAATTTGTATTTATTTTGTAAAATATCTATTCATATCTTTGTGAGAGTCTCTTGATTTAATCAATTAACTTTACAGCAGTAATGGTAATGCCAATCATGGCTTAAAAAACACACATATATATATCAAGCTGTACAGAAAGATGTAACAAAAAATTTAAAAAGTCATCTTTCCTTTTCCTAACCACTCCTCCATTACAGATATCTCTTTTCAGAAATTTGCTATGTAGATATAAGCTTACATATGTGCATAATATATTTTAAACAAATTTAAATATATGTGAGCCTTGCAACTTTTTCTTATTATGCAGCCCTGTGCTTTAAGAACTTTTTTCTAAATGGGCACCCTGAACATTTGCTATTACACTCCATGCCATATATGATTTGCTATAGTACTGAGTCTCAGTAAAAGTAGATGAAATCTCACAGATGTCAAGTGCATTGATGTTCTATTACCTGTGTGTTACCAAATTATTTGACTAGTTATGCTGTAGCTCTTATAATCCCTAATGGTAGGCACACCCAAGTTGTATTGTAATGAAGAAAATTTAAACATGACCATAAAAACAATATCACAGCAGATGACTGCACTTATTAAATTTATTCTGTGAATACATGACTCCACATAATTGGAATAGGATTTAGCATACCTTGATTATTTTAAGGTGCAAGGAGAGTATTGTATACAGATTTTGCCAGTGTAACAGGCATACTTAAACCCCAATGAAAACTCTTGGTTGTTTTTTAGACAAAAGGATTCAGAATTATTTGTTACCAGGGACAAAGATTGTTGCTTCAGCAGTTAAAAGTTGAGTGATATTTGGCAGCTTTTTAAACAAAGAATACAAATATTCACTAGAATCATGATTTAATATGTAATGGCCAATGTTATTGTCTTTACAGTCAAGTGATAATTGATTTTTAATTATATTTTCTGCTTCAAAATCTCTGCTGACCAAAAATTTCACAGATGTAATATTTCAAATATTTTTCTTTATTTAAGCTTGTCAGCACTGCAAGCATCAACATAACAGCTCTCATTCTTCAGCAGTTTTAATAAATACATTATAATTTAATATATTTATCATGTAATTAATTTTATATAACTACCCAGCTAGATATGAGATTTCATAGACTAAAAATAAATTATTGACACTTCTTAATAAACCCCATTATTTCAAATGAAAATGTCATGGTGAAAAATATGCAGAAAATGCAAAGGCAATTTTAAAGCAACCTATTAGGACCAAATTGTTACTAGTAGAATTACTAATGTAAGTAAAGTCACCAAAAAGAAAATTTTTAAAAATTTTGAAACTATTTTCAAATTTAGGGTAATCATTTATTTTAAAATGTTAATAAATAAATGCCAACTTTCTGAAGCATGTTCTTTATTAATGTTTTAACATTTTCTGCCACTGACATGTGTGTGTGTGCACATGCATATGGCAGAGTGTTTTCCCTTCAAATTGAAATAAATGAAAAATTATTCCAGGAACAAGATGAACAAATTCAAATGAAGCAGCACAACTCAGTATCTCTCAAGCGGCTAAAATAAAATAGAAACTGCCCCCCCCAAAATCATTAATTTTGCTAATGTCTAATTATGATGAAAATAATTCTAAGTTTGCCTTGCTTTATTTATAAATCCTTTACATTTTTTATTGAAGTAGGAGTTGTATTTATTTTTATTTTTTTCATTTCTTAGTGAAGGCACACTAGCTCCCTCACTAAGATTTTAGTTAGCAAGAATCATCTATGAGTACTACTTAAACTTTACTCCTGTGAATAAAGATCCCAGGTTTTTAATGCTCCTTCAATGCCATTATCAAAAAACAAAAGCATTCCAGGAAACAACAGCCTAAATGTAGCACATTTTTAGAGAAACTAAATAAAGTCTTCATGCTATAGTACATAGGTATACCAACAACTTCATGTATGCTTCCTTCACTTAACAAATATTAAGGATTAATGTGTCTGTTACTCTGATGGGCATGCTTTTGGATTGGGGGTAAGGAGTCAGTAGTGGAAACATGAAATTCAAAATGAAATGTAGAAACATCTAGTTCAATATAATATAAGTTCCATTAAAATGGAAGGGTGGGAGGATGAAGAAAAGTTGGTTAAGGGTGAAGAAGTGAAAGATGGGTCATCCCAAAATATGCCAGATTCGTATATTATTTCAAGTTGAAAACATCAGAGAAATTATAGTTTCAGAAAGGGCAAGCTGAGCTGTCTCTTCCTATATGCAGCAAGTGATAAAAATTCCTCTGAAAAGAGTACTGTCTCCAAATTAAGGCGAGAATATAGCTTTATCACCAGAGACTTAGAAATAAAGACTGTAGTGGACCTGAATAAATAATGAAGTAATCTTTATCTTCCATCTGTTTTACACCCCTCCATATATCTCCTAGTGACTCCTCTAGAAAATTTTACTACCCTAGCCGTATTTTCTTTGTCCTGTCTGCATTTCTTCTCAAATTCATCACTCTTTGTCTAAAAAGTATAAAAGCATCTTGCTTTGGCCATTTCTTCGAACTTCGCTCTCTTGGGAAGATCCCCATGTATGTGTAAAACTAAAGATCCCTATGTATATGTAAAATTAACAAAATTGTGTATACTTTTCTCTTATTAATCTGCCTAGTATCAGTTTGGTTTCCAAATCCAGATGAAGAGATCACTAGAAACTAAAGGGGGCTAGGAGGTGATCACTGGCTTCCCTACAAAGGGTATAAAAATACAGTTAGATAGAATGGAAAAGTTCTAGTATTAAAGTGTACAATAGGGCTGGGCATAATGGCTCATGTCTGTAATCCCAGCACTTTGGAAGGCGGAGATGAGAGGATTACCTGAGGCCACAGGTTCAAGACCAGCCTGGGCAACATGGCAAGATCTCGTCTGTACAATAAATCAGAAAATTTGCTGGGTGTAGTGGTGAATGCCTGTAGTTTCAGCTACTTGGAAGGCTGGAGTGGAAGGATCATCTGAGTCCAGCAGGTTGAGGCTGCAGTGGCTGTGAGCATGCCACTGCACTCCAGCCTGGGTGACAGAGACTGACTCAAAAAAAAAAAGAGTATAGTAGGAAAAATATAGTTAACAATAATTTATTGTATATTTCAAAATAGCCAGAAGAGAAGAATTGCAATGTTCCCAATCCAAAGAAAAAATCAGTGTTTTAGTTGATGGCTATCCCAATTACCCTGATTTGTTCATTATATGTTGTATACAAGTATCAAAATATCATATGTACCCCCAAAATGTGTTCAACTGTTAAATACACCAATTAAATATACAAATATAGATATATTTTTCTGCATTTACAAGCATACATCAGATATACTATGGGTTCAGGTCCAGAGCACTGCAATATAGCAAAAAGTACAATATAGCAAGTCATACTATTTTTTTTTTTTTTTGGTTTTTCAGTGCATGTAAAAGCTATGTTTACTTTATACTGTAGTCTATTAAGTGTGCAATAAAAAGTGTGCATATCCTAATTAAAAATACTTTATTGCTTAAAAATGCTAGCAATCATCTGCGCCTTCAGTGTGTTGGGACCTTTCACTTTTTTATCATTCATGCGTTCACTGCAATAGCACTTTGAATCTCAAGAACATTTTCTTTGCATTCACAAGCTGGTTATTTGATGTAAGAGGCCTAGATTTCAGTCTGCCTCAACATATCTTTCAACATGCCTTCCTCACTAAGCTTCATAATTTCTAGCTTTTAATTAAAAGGAGAGATATGATGCTTCCTTTCTCCTGAACACTTAGAGTCCATTTTAGGGTTATTACTTGGTCTAATTTTAATATTTCTGTGTCTCAGGAAATAGGGATACCCAAAGAGAGGAAGCGAGATAGGGAATGGTAGGTCAGTGAAGCAGTCAGAACACACACAACATTTATCAATAAAGTTATCTGTCTTCTGTGGGCATGGTTTGTAGCATCCCAAAACAATTCAGTAGTAACATCAATTATCACTGATAATAGATCATAATAACAGACATAATGACAATGAAAAAGTTTGAAATATTGAGAGAATATCAAAATGTGATACAGAGACACACAGTGAGCACAAAAAAGATGCCAATAGACTTGCTCAACACAGGATTGCCACAAACCTTCATATGTTTAAAAAAAGCACAGTGTCTGTGAAGGGCAGTAAGGCTAAGCACAATAAAGCAAAGTACGCCTGTATAAATTTCATTTAATATGTTTATGTGAGTACTAAAGTGCCCAGAAAATTTTGTTTATTAGAGTTATCAACTTGCCCTGTTGAACATCTAAGGCCTAAAATATCAAATATGTTAGATGTATGAATAAAATTTTAATTTTTAAGGCAATTTAACAAACTAGATATTAATGAAAATGTGTTTAGAGGAATTTCATCTGTTCAAACTCAATTAATTAAATTTTAATCCAAGAGCAAGTAAAAAAATGTTATTTTTATTAAAAAATATACTTGATTTAAAAATATAATAATAATGTATGTAAATTGAACTTAAAGTCTTAAAGAAAGCCGGGTTTGTAACTTACATATTTAATAAATCAAGTATTAGTTTAAAACTCAAAAGTTGTAAGAAATTTTTTTCATGCTCAAAGCCCCATAGACTCACAAAATTTCACATTAACACTAAACAAATAGAAGTTGTTTACTCTGGGATTGCAAAAAAGTATTATAAGATAGTTAACATAGTCATGGTGGTTCAACAGTGTATAAGTATAACATTTACCTAGCTACAGTAATGCAAACACCAACCATTCATTTAACCAAATTGCTAATATAGCACTGTTGAAATGATGTTGAATCCTCGACTATTTTGATAGAAAATCAACTTAATAGAAAGTCAGTAGACATTGTCTAAAATTGCTAGACCAAGAAATAGAAATGTAAGTATATATTATAGACATATGTGGGTAAATATCAAATGAAACCCCTTTAAGATCTGAAAATGCTTCTTCTGAAGAAGAGAATGAGGGCGGGTCAGGGAACTCCGTTTTTTAGCTATTTGCATGTATCACTAGGAGAAAAAAATTCATTTCAAAATAATAAGACAAAGTATTATACAACTGATAATATTAAGATATTTTTGGCTGTATATACTGTATGTATTTCCATCTACCCAAACATATATACATATAAATATATTTATGTCACACAAAAATATGTAATTTTATACTACAAAATAATTTCTACAGTTACAATTTTTATTTTTAAATGTCATGACTTTTTTTAAAAAATTAGTCTTATTACTTTATAGTTATACTTCTCTGGGCCTCAGTTTCCTTGCCTTTGTAAGTAATATCTCCCTAAAAGAGGTGAAATTAGAGGTATTTATAAGAAAAAATTTTCTAATCAAAACTAAAAATGCTATACAAGTATAGATGCTTATTCTACTTTATAACTATGGTACCCAAAATATGAGGCTTCTATAGCACCAGCTAATTTGTTTAAGGGTTTTTAAAATGAGAAATGAAAAAGAAAATTTAGGGATCAGAATTATTTTTGCCTGAAAAAACAAAGATAATAAAACACCAGTCTAAGGTGCATACGCAGATGAAAAATTTTTGTGTGTAAGGTATTAAGAGTTTTAAGTGTCAGCTAAGTGCCTCCCCTCTCCTCCAGTTTCCCTGTACAGTATTTGATCCTGTGTGTATTCATTCAGAGACACATTACCATGAAAATGGTTTGCGATTAGAAATTTTCAGGGTTCAGATTTTTACCTCCATAAAAGCTAATAGTCTTAAAAGGCAAGGTTTCCAGCTGTAAGAGCTGGGCTCTTAGGGAAAAGAAAGGTGGTTTATGAACTTCACAACACTAATAGCCTGGCAATCTCAGCATATAGAGCTCATGCCATAAACCACACAGTGTAGAATAATGGTGTAGAAGCATAGTTTTCTCACATAAACATAAAAAAAATTTTTTTTTAATCCTTTGAACTAGAAAGAAAGGAATCTGCCAATAGAGAAAGAAGTAGAGAACCTAGGCTCTGATATGAAGCCCCAGGAATGTGGGGGAGAGGAAAACAGAAGTTTAGGGGATTCACAAAGCAAAAGGACTAGTATCTCACCTCCCAGCACTGCCAGGGGAGATGGCAAGACTTTAAGAAAAGTCACATTGGCAGCCAAGGGTAGAGGGGAACACCCAGGCAAAAGGATCTGAGGACATCCCATGGGCTGGATCTGGTGTGGCACAGGACTTCATTCCCCTAAAAACGGTTGGCATAAAAAGTCTGGAAAAGATCAGTGAACCAGATTGAACCATATGGTTTTGATGAGGGGACACTGTCATGGAACCTGGTAAGAGCCCTACAGGAAGACCCTGGACAACAGTTGTAGAGGGGATGGAGAAAGCTGTCTGAGCAGGAAGGATAACAGCTGCCTCAAAGTCACTCGAGACCAATGTCAGCATTACACTGAGAGTACTGCCTACCCTGTCCATCCTGCCCTGGACTGAATTTAAATGCCTTCATGGGAGAAAGAAAGAGAAATGGGAGAGAGAAGAGTCTTAATTGATGAAGCATTTAAAAGCACTTTATTTTAAAAACAAGACAAAATTCACTATTATGTTGACCTCTAAGTAAGTAGATTAAATTCCCAACAATGGCAAGAATGGAGGATCAAGAACTAAGTTCAAGTATAAAGAAATAACTTCCCATGTTTGCACATCCAAGTTCATAACTATGAAATTTGTACCTGTTAACAATAGTACGATGATCTGACTCTACACTTCAAGATAAAACAAGAGAAGAAAAGCTTATGCTGATTTTCTGATGATTTGATATTTTCAGTTGTCTATACTCTTTAAAAAGGAAAATGTATGGCACAGTGAAATAGAACTGAGCTAAGACTCAAGAGATCTGGATTGAGTGTGCAGCCCTGCAACTGTGTAGCTGCAACATCTCATATTGCTCAATGTTTCTGATCCTCAGTTTATTCATGTATTAACCAAAGAACTATATTAGGTAATCCTTAAGCTTCTTATACTAAAAGTCTATTATTTGGAAAATAGTCTTTAAACATTTATCTATGTTATTTCATCATTAGCACATTCAATAAGTATTTAATAAGCATCTTCTACGTGCCCAACAATGATCTAGGAGCTTGAGATGCATCAGTGGACAAAACAGATAAAGACTCTTGCCTTCACTGGGCTTACATTTGGGTAACATTTACCAGGATATAAATATTATTTACATGGAAAGAATGTCAGGTCAGGGATATACACGATTGTCCTAGATAAATTTGTAGGAAGTAGAGTTAGGATTCAGATTTAAGGCTTCTGATTCACAGATTGTGCTCTTTCTACAGTATACACATTGTGAAGAACATAATTCAACAGGAAAGCAACTGGGAGAAAAATAGAAGCTACTGCTGAGATGGCTATTAGATAATGTTATCATATGCTCTTATTGAGGTCTTTGACAATGCTGATCTTTTTTTTGAAAGAAATTAAAACCCCAAAGGCACTAAATCAGGAATAGGTCTTATGAAACAGATGGCCTAGCAGATGGTAGACTGCTCCTTTTCTTCTTGGCACCTCCTGTTGAAAGAATGTGATATGCATGATGGTTAGGTATGTTTGACTTCTTGGGTCTTAACTAGCAGATATTTCTGGAACAGATGCTGCTTCCTTATCCTGAGCTCAACAAATTCATAAGTACAATCTGTAGCATTTCCTTTTCTGCTTCTCCTCTCATGCCTTGTCCAGTTTTATCAACTCTAACTAGAATATTTTACATTGCAATATGACCTAAAATACAGCAAGAGTTTTAGGACAAATAACTTAAAGAAATTATTGGAAGCCCACAGTCTCTTCCAATAAGATGCATGACAATTATAACCTTTGAGTAAGTCAATATTACACCCAATACCTCTTCTGAGCACAAAATGTATTAGGAAACAGCAATAAGCAGACCACTGGGATAAGTGCTACGGAAGGTACAAGGATGGTAAGATGTGGCCTTTGTCTTTAAGAATTTTACAGTTTAGGAATGGCTTAAATAATGATAATGCAAGACAGAATGTGGTAGCTGTCATCAAAATATCTCAAAAAGAGAATATGGATATTTAGGGAAAAGATAACTCGCTTCTTCTTGGCTGGATTGGGAAGAACTAGAGCATGGCAGAGTTAGGGTGAAAACACTTGTTAAGGTCAGACTTTGCAGGACAATTAGGATTTCTACAGCTAGAAATAATAGGGAGGCCTTTCTAGACAGCATTGCTAAAACATAGAGATGAGAATGTTTCCACAGCAGTCATCAACTTTGACTAGAACATATGAGATATATGAAGGAGTTGGATTGTGATGGCTTTTAAAATCAAGGCAAACTATCTGAGCTTAGATCAGATTGCAGTAGGGAATTACTAAGAATTTTGTGTAAGATGATGACACAATCTATGCTTTGTTTTAGCAAGATTAGTTTATTAGGAGTTGGGCTGTATTAGAGGGGAGAGAAACCCAAGTTAGTCCAGAGAAGAGATAATGAAGGTCTGAAACAACTCTGGCACTTGCTAGAGGAAGACGACAATGGATAGGAGAAATGTGAAGGAGGCTTTTACTATTTTTTCCACATTAAAAGGGGAAACATCAGGCCCGGCTCGGTGGCTCAGCCTGTAATCCCGCGCCTTTGGGAGGCTGGGGTGAGTGGATTGCCTGAGCCCGTGGGTTCGAGACCCGCCTGGGCAGCGAGACCTCATCTCTACAATAAATCAAAAAATCAGCCGGGCGTGGTAGCACGCGCCTGTAATTCCGGCTACTTGGAAGGCTGAGGCGGAAGGATCGCCGGAGCCCAGCAGGTCGAGGCTGCGGTGGCCGGGAGCGGCCACTGCACTCCAGTCTGGGTGACAGAGTGAGACTCCAACTCAAAAAAAAAAAAAAAAAAAAAAAAGTTTTAAAAGGGGAAACATCTATACCTTTTGTAATAACTGCAAACTGAAACTGCATTAAGGTTGCTAGGTGTATTAAGTAACAAATCACTAACTTCTTAGAAGTTCTAAGGTTGATTAAGCTTATTTTCCCTAACTTCATAAATTGCTAGAAAATGTTCATATACATATTATAATTATGTATACATATACATATTATAATTATATTCCCATATATATGTTCCCAAATGGTTTAAGGGTCTCCTATATATTGAATTTTTTTATTTTAATGATGTGGGGTACAATTCAGGATTAGGTAGTTAAGTGGTCATAGTATTGGTAAAGTTTGGGCCTCCCTTTGATTTGAGATCAGTTACCCTTATTGATGTTTTGCCCCCACTCCCCAGCAGTGTCCCACTACTGCCAATCCCTTTCTTATGGTATTATGGTAAATGTTCAGGGTCCGCTTATGAGTGAGAACATGTGGCATTCAGTTTTTCGTTGCTATGATAGGCAACTAAGTATTATAGACACGAAATCTATCCAAGTTATTGAGAAGTCCATAATTGTGTCCTTCTTTATGGTTGTATGATACTACATCATGTATAGTACCACATTTTTCTCGTCCAGTCTACTTTTGATGGGCAGCACAGTTGATTCCGTGTTTTTGCTATTGTTAATAATACTGTGATAAATATGGGTGTGCAGATATCTTTTTTGTGAAATGATTTGAGTTCCTCCGGGTATATTCCCAGAAGGGGGATTTCTGGGTCCTATGGAAGGTCGATTTTTAGATCTTTTAGGAATCACCACACTGTTTTCCACAGAGGTTATACTAGTTTACTTTCCCACCAACAGTGTAGAAATGTTCCCTTTTCCCCACATGCTCTCCAGCACCGGCTGTTTTTTGAGTTATTGATAATGACCATCCTGACTGGAGTTAGGTGGTATCTCAGGGTTTTAATTTGCATTTCTTTGATGATTAGTGAGGCTGAGCATTTTTTAATGCATCTGTTGGCTGCTTGTATGTCTTCTTTTGAGATGTATCTGCTTATGCGTGAGAACATATGGCCTCACATGTGACTTCAGTTCAGAAGAAGAAGGAGAAGAAGAAGAAGGAGAAGGAGAAGAAGGTGGAAACAGGGAGGGGGAGAGGGAGGAATACAAACCTCGGCAGCTAGCATGGTAGCATATTACATTAGCATGCTCAACCCCCTCACCATGTGATACCCTGCACCACCGCAGGACTCTGCCAAGAACCCCCAACAATAAGAAGACCTCACTAAATGTGGCATCTCAACCTTAGACATCTCAGCCTCTATAATTGTAAGAAATAAATTCCTTTACTTTGTAAATTACCCATTTCCAGATATTCTATTAAAAGCAACAGGAAACAGACCAAGATACCACTCAATCAAGGTTATGTTCCTGTGACAGCTTCAAATGAAGATTTGAGCTCATAGCAGTAGGTTCAATATCATGAAGTTCACAGTTTGTCCTCAGTGGACCATGTTTACAAACATCAACACAAACAATTTCAACTGGAATGTTAGTCATGTGTATTTTTTAATAGGTATTATTGACCACCTGGAAAGCTGAAATTTCCCATTTCCTTCAGAGTTTGCAACCTTTCTGCCATGTTGTTTGGCAGTCTTTCCATCAACACAAATACTTTTATCTACCTTCTCCTCTTCTGTCTTGTTTTTTGCTCACCTATACACAGAAATCCTTATTCTTTTTTTATTATAATATCATTAATGTTTATTTATTTAAAATTTTTTTAAATTTTCAAATCATGGGGGACAATTCAAGGTTGGTTATACAAACATTCATCGTGCAGGTACCCCTGTTGATGAGGTGTGCCCCCCTCCTCAGTCAGATTTCGACTACTGTCATTCACACCTCCCCCCCTCACCGCAGTTTCCAACTACTGTCAATCCTTTTCTTATAGTATTACGGTAGTTGTTCATGGTCCACTTATGAGTGAGAACATGTGATACTCGGTTCTTTGTTTCTGTGAAAGATCACTCAGCATTATAAACTCTAAGTCCATTCAGGTTGCTGTGAAGTTCATGATTTTGTTCTTCTTTATGGCTGCGTAATATTCCATTGTGTATATGTACCACATTTTTTTTTTAATCCAGTCCTCTTCTGATGGGCAGCACAGTTAATTCCATGTTCTTACTATTGTGAACAAGGCTGCGATAAACATACGCTTTTTTTATAGAGTAATTTGAGTTCTTCTGGGTATACTCCCAGTAGGGGGATTGTGGGGTCATATGGAAGACTGATTTTTAGAACTTTTAGGAATCACCACACTGATTTCCACAGAGGCTGTACTAGTTACACTCCCACCAACAGTATAGAAGTCTTCCTTTTTCGCCACATCCTCTCCAGCATCTGTTATTTTTTGAGTTATTGATGATGGCCTTTCTGACTGGAGTTAGATGGTATCTCAGTATGGTTTTTATTTGCATCTCCTTGATGACTAGTGAGGCTGAACATTTTTTCATGTATCTGTTGGCTACTCGTATGTCTTCTTTTGAGAACTGTCTATTCATATCTTTTGCCCACTTTGTAATGGAACTGTTTGTTGGAACTGGAAACCAATTCTTGCGCAAAACCCGAAATGTCCAGGCCATAAGAGATAAGATAGACAAATGGGACCTCATCAAACTGAAAAGCTTCTGCAAAGCTAAAGAAACCATCACGAGAGCAGGGAGATAGCCTGCAGACTGGGAAAAAATATTTACCAACTCCCTGTCTGACAAAGGCCTAACATTTAAGATCTACAAAAAACTCAAATGTGCTGAAAAGAAAAAAAAACTAACAGTTCTATTTGTTTTTTATTCAGAATACTTTACTTTCAGGGATCACCTTTCATATGACAAAGCAGTTTATCAGGGTTTTTTTCTAAGCAAGGCAGTTTTCTTCCCCGTAGGTATTCTAATGTCAGTTAATAAAGTATTATTTTATCTCTGTTGCATTTATGTAATGAGTTTTTATCACTACAAAAAATCTAGATTCATATGTATACTTAATTTAACCTATTTCGCAAATATTTATCAAGTTTTTGATAGAGTTTTTCAGGAAATTCAGAGGACTCAATCATGGATCCTGCCCTGGAGAAATACGGCTCTTTCAGTCAATACAAATACAAGGTCAAAAGGGACACATGATGTAAAGGAAATAGGATAAAGTGCTGTGAGAGTTTAGATTTAGATGAATTCCATTCTAGGAAAATGTTTTCAAGAATTGCTAATTCCATGTTCCACTTTGAAATGTCTAGTCATACGTCAGAGAAATCAAGCAAACTATTTAGTAATACAAGGAAGAATACTAAGGTCATGTCTCTTTCAGGAACTTTACACATTTTTATTACTGCTGTACACTCAGGTAATAGCAGATGGTTTACAAAGAATTAAAATTTTGCAATTTATTAATTTCATGTAATTCCTAGGTCATGCTAGGCATGTAAATAAGGTAAAATAATTATAACTGTTTAGGCAAAATGTACATATTTTTAAAAGGCAGAAATACATGCAACGAATGTAAAATGATAAAAATTGTTAAATGTAAAAATGCATTATTAAGTTTTGTAAGTCATTAGGTCATTTCATTTTGCATTATTTTGGCAGAAAGATAATCAAACTGAAATGATTCTCCTAAATTAAGAGGACACCAAGAGGGAAATACAACTCTTTCTGTAATCAAAAAATGGAACCATGTGAAGCACTACTGAAGCAAATTAAATCATTAATCTTCTGACTACTGAAACAAATAACATATCTAAATGAGTTATCCATCTAACATAGCGTCACTAATGGTAATGGTTCTATACAGATGTCCAAAAGAAAACTTTTAGCTTTTGAATTCACTTTTCGCATGTTATCAGCTGTGGACTTCAGGGTCTCCTTTCAGATGCAGAATATCTAGGATAAAAGAGTTTTAGAGATAAATTTTTCACTAAGAACAGTCATCTCTACTACTATGACAACTCTATCAGGTAGTTTATTAGCATAAGTGCTTCAACATTAAATAAATGTGTATTAAATGGCCACTCTGTAACAGCACTGTGCCAGGGTTTCGTTGACCTTTAGAGAACTCAATAGCTCTGGCCCTTCTAGAGCTCACTGCTTAGCAAAGAGGGGCCTACTTCCTTACTAAGTAGCCTTATTTCTTTTCTGAACAACTCTAAATCCTGTATTACATTTTTTTCTTTCTTTAAGCTAAAATATGTCTCCTTAAAACTTATATCCAAGTTATGCCTTCTGAAATCACACAATATAAATTTAATCTCTCCTAAACCTGATCCTACAGGCAAAGAAGTTTTGAAAGACTACTTCCATCTAAGTCGCTAAAAAAAAAAAAATTAATCGGATAGAGCCAATATAGGATCCTACAGCCTACCAATAGCAAATTCATCCTTAGTTGACATCATTTTCCACATACTGAAAAATTTTATGCAATGTGTTCATTATTTAAAATATTAAAATATATATCAATAAAAGAAAGGTCAAGAAAGATGGCACATGCACACATAAAAGGGTAATTGTGTGAGATGACGAATGTGTCAGTTTTCTTGACTACAATAATCATTTCATTATTTATTACCTTAGATGTACACCTTAGATATATATGTACAATAATAAAAGAAACATAGCACATTCATTTTGTGTCATCATATTATGCAAGCAATTTAATTTTTATTTAACTAATGTTTATACAAGAGTATGTAACAATAAAGAGACTTTCACGGAATAGAATATTAAGTCAGAGAAAAACTCTATAGAGACAGACTAATGGCATTCTGAGCACATGAGTTTATCTCCATTCCCTCCCAAAATCCTACTACAAAGCAGGTAATTTTTAGAGTCATAAAACTAAAAGGATAAAGAATATGCAAGAGAAGACAGCAAATAAGAGATGATAAAGATAAAATTTTGAATTTGAAAAGTAATCAATTTAATAGAACTCAAGACAAACATGCCTGAGGGAACCAAAATGCTAACTGATTTGCTTTGTATAATCCCAGAAATGCCCAAGAACTAGATAAGAGTAGAAAGAGGGGTTGCAGGTGAGACTGGAAACAGAAGGATTAGAGTCTATACACATATATTTATTTTATTGGCTTTATTTTAAAAGATGGAAGAATAAACCAAAGCATTAAGAAGTAAAGAAATGTCCTCAAAATCCCAGAGAACTATCTCTTACCTACACTTCTATGCCAAAAAATACAAGTAAAAATGAAGTACAATAATAGTAATAAGGACTTTTCAGATATATAAAGTCTCAAAATTTTACTTTCATGAATTGTTTCTTAGGAAACTTTGGAACATGGTAAAATGAATTAATAAATACATTAAAAACTAAGCAAATAGGAAAGGGGATCAGGATGGTGGACTAGTGGCAATCCGTGTGCACCACTCTCGTGGACAGGAACCAAAATAATGAGTGAATTTTAATATCCCAAGCAGAGTCCCTAAGAGTACATGCCAAGATTCACCAGAGAAGTGACAGGACCCATGGAAAGCAGAGATAAGTGAAGCAAGACAGTCTGCCAGGCTGGACCCAACGTGAAGCCACATGAGGCTCTCCAATGTGGTGAAGGGATATAGAATTCAGAATATAACTGGCCAAAAATAAAAATATATGCAATGAGATCCAAGAGAAAGTAGATACCCAAGTTAAAGAAGCCCCGAAAACAGTCCAAGAACTGAAAGCTGACATAGACATTCTAAGAAAGAACCAAATTGAGCTTCTGAAATTGAAAAATTCACTTCGCAAAATTCCAAATATAGTAGCAAACCTTAACTACAGACTAGACCAAGCAGAAGAAAGAATGTAAGAGCTTGAATATCGATCCTTTGAATCAACACAGTCAAACAAAAAAATTTTTTTTAATTAAGCAAAGGCTTTGAGAAGTATGGAAATTTGTAGAGTCAAAGCCTGTGTCTAATTAGCATTCCTGCGAGAAAAGTGAATGGAAACAATCTGGAAAAAGTATTTAGAGATGCAATCCAAGATATTGTTCCCTATCTTGCTAGAGAGATAGACATGCAGATATAAGAAATTCAGTGAACTCAGCCCAGCATAGCGGCTCACTCCTGTAATCCCAGCACTTTTGAGAGACAAAGGGGTAGAGACGTCTCTGAGCACAGGGGTTCAAGCAATTTAGTGAGACCTAATCTCTGCAATAAATCAAAAAATTAGTCCGGCCTGGTGGTACACACCTATAGATCCAGCTACTTGGAAGACTGAGGTAGAAGGATCACCTGATCCCAGAAGTTCAAGGTAGCCATGAGTGTTCCACTGCATTTCAGCCTAGGCAACAGAGTGAGACTCCAACTCCAAAAAATTCAGTTGAACTCCTGGAGACACTATACAAGACAACAATTCTCAAGGCACATAGTCATCAGAATATCTAAGGTCAACATGAAAGAAAATATCTTAAAGTCACCTACAGAGAAGGGCCAGACAACCTACCAAAGGAGACCCATCAGAATAACACCAGATCTCTCAGCAGAAAACCTTACAAGTCAAAAAAGATTGGGGGGTGATTTTTATCATTCTTAAAGAAAAGAAACTGCAGCCACGACTTTCTTACCCTCCAAACTAAGCTTCATAAACAAAGAAAAAGCAATCCTTCCCAGATAAGCAAGCACTATGGAAATTTGTTGCCTCTAGACTGTCCCTCCAAGAGATACTTAAGAAAGTTCTAAACATGGAAACAAGAGAGCTATACTACCTAACACAAAAGCACACATAAGCACATAGTTTACACATCATGTAAATCAACCACAGAACTGAGAACATAGAACAACTTTCTAAGAATGCTATGACATATACAAAACTTCACATGTCAATGGTAACATTGACTGTCAATGGCCTAAATGCCTCACTTAAAACACACAGTGTAGCAATTTGGGTAAAAGTATCTGTGTGCACGCAAGCTAGAAAACATAGAAGAAATAAATAAAATCCTGAAAATACACAACTTCAGTTCCAAGATTGAAGCAGGAGGAAATTAAAACCATGAACAGACCAATAATAAACCATGAAATTGATGCAGTAATAGAATACCTATCAACCGAAAAAAGTTCTGGAGCAGACAAATTCACAGCTGAATTCTGCCAAACTTAGAAGGAAGAGTTGGTGATAATCCTACTGAAACTATCCCGTTCAAGGAGGAAGAACTCCTCCCTAACTCATTCCACAAAGACAATATCATTCTAATACCAAAATCTGGCATAGACAACAACAAAGAAAGAAAACTACAGGTTGATATCCCTGATGAACATGCATGCAAACATTCCCCCAAAATGCAAAAATCCTGAACAAAACACTAGCAAACTACATCCAGCAGCATATCAAAAAGATCATTCACCATGATCAGCAGGGCTTTATTCCCAGGGTGCAAAATTGACTCAATATATGCAAATCAATAAACATGATCCTATACATAAACAGAATTAAAAACAGGAACCACATGATCATTTTAATAAATGCAGAAAGATCACTTGATAAAATTCAACATTCCTTCATGATAAAAGCACTCAACCATCTAGGCACTGAAGGAACATACCTCAAAATAATAAGGGTCATATATGACAAACCCACAGGCAACATCATACTGAAGCAGAAATTGGAAGCATTTTCTGCTTCCCAAGAACTAGAACAAGACAAAGCTGTTCACTCTCACCATTCCTATTTAACAAAGTACTGGAAGTCCTAGACAGAGCAATCAGGGAAGAGAAATAAATAAAAAGCATCAAAATAGTAAAAGAGAAAATCAAATTCTCTCTCTTCACAGGCAATATAATTCTAAATCTGGAAAATCCTAAAAATTCCACCAAAAGGCTAACCTTAACCCTAACCTGGTTTTCTGGAATTCTCAGGAAACAAAACCAATGTTCAAAAATTATTAGTATTTCTATAAATAGGCCACCTGAGACCCAGTCCCCACCACTACATAATATGTCCATGTAACGTGTAACATTTAAGCTGAGAACCAAATCAATAACACAATCTCATTTATAATAGCCATAAAAAAAAAAAATACCTGGGAATACATCTAACTAAGGAGGTGGAAGATCTGTGCAACAAGAACTATAAAACACTGCTGAAAGAAATCAAAGATGACGTGAACAAATGGAAAATCATTCCATGCTCATAGATTAGAAGAGTCACTATCATTAAGATGTCCATATTGCCCACAGTAATCTACAGATTCAGTGCAATCCCTATCAAACTATCTGTGTCATTTTTCACAGATCTAGAAAAAACAATACCTAAATTAATATGGAAGCAAAAAGGAGCCCAAATAGTCAAAATAATCCTAAGCAAAAAGAACAAAGCTGGAAACACCACATTACCTGACTTCAAACTTTACTACAAGGCTACAGTAACCAAAACAGCATGGTACTAATACAAAGATAAACAGAGACAAATAGAACAGATAGCAAATTCAGACATAAAGTCACCTACCTACAACCGATTATTGACAAAGTAGACAAAAAGAACTAGGAAAAGGGCATTTTATTCAATAAGTGGTGCTAGGGAAACAGGCTATCCATATGCAGAAGAATGAAGCTGGACATCTTTCTCTCACCATATATAAAAATTATCTCAAGGTGGATTAAATACTTAAGTGTCAGACCCCAAACTATAAAAATCCTGGAAAAAGACCTAAGAAACGTTCTTCTGGACATCAGCCTAGGCAAGGAATTCATGACCAAGTTCTCAAAAGCAAGTGCAGCAAAAACAAAAATTGAGAAGTGGAATCTAATTAAACTAAAGAGCTTTTGTACAGCAAGAGAAACTCAGTAGAGTAAGCAGACAACTATAATTAGACCACCCGAGACCCAGTCCTCACCACTACACAATTTGTACATGTAACAAATGCGCACGTATACCCTCAAATCTAAAATTTAAAAATAAATATGAAAAAGATGAAAACAACAACAAAAATAGGCAACTTAAAGAACGAGAGAGAAAGTATTTGCAAACTATGCATCTGATGAAGGACTGATAATCAGAATCTGTAAGGAGCTGAAATGTATCAACAGAACCAAAAACAACCCCATTAAAAAGAGGACAAAGGATATGAATAAATGCTTCTCAAAGAAAGACGTGCTGGTTTCATACAAATGAATTTTAAAATGTTGAATATCACTAATCATCAGAGAAATGCAAATCAAAACCACCATGAGATATCATCTCACACCAGTCAGAATGGCTATTACTAAAAAGTCAAAAAACAACAGATGTTGGCAAGGTTGTGGAGAAAAGGGATTGCTTATACACTGTTGGTGGGAATGTAAACTAGTCCAGCTCCTGTGGAAAGCATTTGGAGATTTCTCAAACAACTAAAAATAGATTCACAATTCTACCCAGCAATCCCACTACTGGGTATATGCACAAAGGAGCATAAATTGTTATTAAAAAAAAAAAAAGACATCTTCACTAGTATGTTTACAGCAGCACTATTCACAATAGCAAAACTATGGAACCAACCTAAGTGCCTAACAATGGCAGATAGGATTTTAAAAATATGGCACATATACATCATGGAATATTACTCAGCAATAAAAAAAGAATGAAATCATATCCTTTGCAGCAATGGATGCAACTGGAGGCCATTATTCTAAGTGAATTCACAAAGAAACAGAAAAACAAATACCACACGGTCTCACTTATAAGTGAGAGTTAAACACTGAGCACACACAAGCATAAGGATGAGAACAACAGACACCGGGTAACCCTAAAGTGGAAAGGAGGGCAAGGGTTAAAAAACTTCCTATTGTGTACCACGCTTACCATTTGAGTGGTGTGCTCAGTGGAACCCAAACCTTATCACCATCACATGATATACGCATGTAACAAATTTTTACATATACCCCTTGAATCTAATTTTTTTTTTTGACTAAGCAAATAAAAAAAGACAGCTGGGCTCGGTGGCTCAGCCTGTAATCCCGCGCCTTTGGGAGGCTGAGGTGAGTGGATGGCCTGAGCCTGTGGGTTCAAGACCCGCCTGGGCAGCGAGACCTCATCTCTACAATAAATAAAAAAATCAGCCGGTCGTGGTAGCGCGCACCTGTAATTCCGGCTACTCGGAAGGCTGAGGCGGAAGGATCGCCGGAGCCCAGCAGGTCGAGGCTGCGGTGGCCGGGAGCGGCCACTGCACTCCAGTCTGGGCGACAGAGTGCGACTCCAACTCAAAAAAAAAAAGACTTTTCACCAAAAACAAAGAGGTTTAAAAGAAAGGAAATGTAATCATAATACAGAAGAGCTGTGTTGGAAATAATATTTATGCGATCGTCATCATAATAAAGACACTAAATATTTAACAAAAAATTATGACACCATATGGAAGCAAGCAAAGTGAGTGTGAGTACACGTTTAAGTGCAGCAGGGCGGGGCAGGAAGCAGGACTGGAGAAAAAGAGCAAATTCTCATCTTCTGTTAAAGAAAGTCAATAGATCGAAAAAATCATGTACTCGTAGTAAAACTCTGTTATGAGTTCAAAAGTAAATTCCAAAAGAAACAGCTTAAATTGTCAAAAGCAGTTACTTCTGGGATTGGAAGGGATAGGGTGCAGAGGACTGCTAATTTTCATTATGAGGCTTAAAGAATAGCAAATTCAGACATAAAGCCACCCACCATCAGGAAAGCACTCTATTATTGTTCCTATATCAATCTGCTTTGAGTCACATATCCGTAAACCCGTTTTGTGTTTTTAAAAGACAAAATCTTTTAAAAATAAATTATATTTGGCCGGGCTCTGTGGCTCAGCCTGTGATCCCAGCGCTTTGGGAGGCTGAGGTGAGTGGATTGCCTGAGCCCGCGGGCTCGGGACCCACCTGGGCAACTTGGCGAGACCTCATCTCTACAATAAATCAAAAAAATTAGCCAGGCGCTGTAGCGCGCTCCTGTAGTTCCAGCTACTTGGAAGGCTGAGGTGGAAGGATGGCCGGAGCCTGGCAGGTCGAGGCCACTGCACTCCAGTCAGGATGACAGAGTGAGACTCCAACTCAAAATAAAGAAATAAATAAAAATAAGTTATATTTGTGTTTTTGATTTGATAAATATTAAATGTAAAAATTACTTCTGAATATATTACACAGAAGACCCTTTGGGCAAGATATACACACAAATGTCAATGCATTTTGTATTATTTGTCTTGTTACACTTTTCTGCATGATTCAAACAGATGTTGATGAACATATAATACTAATATAACAAAAAACTAAAAAGAAAACAAATTGAGCATAACTTATTATTTGCACCTGAGATATTTCCTAATATTTAACAAATTTTCTTCTTATACAAATCTATTCTTCAATATCTCTTCCAGAATTCTCCTAAGAATTGTTAAATTCATAATTCTTTTTCTAGAAAATATATCCCTTTTTCCCTCACCCAACACACACACACACACACACACACACACACACACACACACACACCTCTGACAATTGAAACAACTGTATAGTCTTCATCTCCATTCTGCATGGCCCTTCAAAGATCATAAATAATTGGCTGGTGACCATTACCATCAGTCCTTTTGGAACCCTGGGATTGAGTTTCAGACTGAACTTCTGAATTTAAAAACATCCACACAATCACATATTTTTTCATAATAGCCTAGAGTTTACTCTGTTTTATTCTCTGAAGATTCATCTTTTTATTAGAAGAAGTAAAAGTTAGGAGACAAATATTCATGTATTTTTACCATGATTAAATATTTAAATTTCTGCAAGACCTGAATTTTTTCCCTTCCAGTTAGTTTGCAACTATTAGCAAGTCCCTTTATAAAATGTACATTTTTAATTTTAAGAAGTTTATAAGACCTTAAAATATCAAATGCATCTTTATACTCTGTTCCATATGCACCCCGTTATTTCTCCTCTCACCACAGTCCGAGCTTGGATTCCCTTCATGCTCCACGATCGCTGAAATGGCCGGTAAACTGGCCTCCTGGGTGCCCAGATTTTCTTCTCCAGTCAAATATCTGGATTTAAAAAGCTATTCCAAGTGGGTTTGTGCTCTCCTGAGTTCTGTGTCTTCCTTATGATGCTCAAATTGTTCCAATGCTTCAAAACCTTTTTTCCACTCCCGTCTCTGTTAGTCAAAGTCATGGTTCACTTTTCATGTTCCAGCTCAAATTCGAACTCCATGAACCATTTTTAACTCTTACCATTCAGTATTATTCTTGCTCTTTAGCTACCTTCCCTTTGAAACATAATTTTTGTACCTCTATTTTTGTTCCTAAATCAACCTGTTTCAAGTCACATATCATCTTTCAATCACCCAAAACAACTAGTATAGTGCTTTAATTAACATAAGTGTTGAATGAAATTTAATTCAGGCCGGGTGTGATCCTATAATCCCAGCCTATAATCCCAGCACTTTGGGAGGCTGAGGATTGCCTGAGCCTATGGATTTGAGACCAGTCTGGGCAACTTGGTGAGACTTCATCTTTACAATAAGTAAAAAATTTAACCAGGCATGGTAGTGCACACCTGTAGTTCCAACTACTTGGAAGACTGAAACAGAAGGATGTCCTGAGCCCAGCAAGTCGATGCTGGGGTGACTGTGAGCATGCCACTGCACTCCAGCCTGGGCGACAGAGTGAGACTCCAACTCAAAAAAAAAAAAAAAATTTTAGCTCAAATAGTACAATGTTGGATCAAGTCACACTTATCTGATAATACCAAAAGCAGCATCTACAAGAAGACTGCTGACTTTGCAGTTATTGCAACTCATCTTTCCACAAAAGTGTATTTTATTTTAAAATGTATTTATTGTATAGGCATTTGGCAACTTTTTAAATTTCAAGATCCTACTTATTTAACTTAGAGAGAATGCTAGTTCATGTGGGCACATTTATCTTATTCTGTTTGGTTCAATTTTATTTATGTTGGAAACTTTTATTGTTATATCTAGATAAAAAAATTAATACGTCCACTGAGGTGAATAATGCCTTAGATAAAGGACAAGTCAATGCCTACATGCCTGTAAAATTCCATTGTTGCACTTCATTTCCTCATAGAACATTTTAGGGAAATGAATAAAATTAGCTCAAAAGGACTCCAACAATTTATCATATTTTTTGGCATTTAATAAAAACATGTAAATAGGAGAGCAAGCCACACTTTTAATTTCAGGTTATTTTCGCAAAACTAACAAGAACTCTATCACCAAAGTACTGATGAACAAAACACAAGGTTTAGAACGAAGATTGCCAACAAAAATCCTACTATCCAGCTTTTTAAGGCTTCTGTAGAAAGACTTTGCTTTCACTTTATATATTGCTAAAAAAAAAAAATGCAATATTTAAATGTGGTAAACATAATCCACTAAAAATTTTGCACATATACTTTCTAAACAAATAAACATTTAGTAAGACACTTTTGTAAGAGCTTAACTAAACTTAAAGTATAACTAAATTGTATTATTTTCATATCCTCAGATAACAAACTATAATATTTCTCCAAATGATTGGGATAACATGTTAGAAAATCCTCAATTTATTAATTAATACCTCCTATATCAATCAAGGTTCTTTCTCAGAAACAGAACCAATAGAGTGTGTGTGTATGTGTGTGTGTGTGTGTGTGTGTGTGTGTGTGTGTGTGTGTGTGTATTACATATAGAATTTTTATATATAGCTTCTTGGTGGAAGAGAGACAGGGAGAGAAAGAGAGAGACAGAGACAAAGAGAGAGGAGGAATTTATTTTAAAGAAATGGCTCTCATGATCATAGAGGCTGGATGTCTGAAATCTAAATGGTAATCTGGCCAGCTGGAGACTCAGGCAAGAGTTGAAGGCCTATTCGTAAGTCAGAAATATGTAGGGCAGGTCAGCAGGCTACAAACACAAGCAGGATTTCTATGGTACATTCTTGAGGAAGAATTCCTTCTTTTGTAGGAAATCTCAATTTTTGTTCTTAAACCCTTAAAATGATTGGGTGAGACCCGCCCACATTATGGAAGGCAATCTGCTTCACTTAAAGTCAACTGATTGTAAATGTTAACCACATCTACAAAATACCTTCACAGCAACATCTAGGCTAGTGTTTGGCCAAACAAAGCAACTGGGTACCATAGTATAGCCAAGTTGACACATAAAATTAACTATCACATTCAGTCAGCAAATATTTATTGAACACCTCCCATGAGCCCGGTACAACTTTAGATACAGACCTCAACCTAAAAGTCATCCTGATACCATGTGGAAAACAAACAGGTAAATTAACAATTGCATGGCAGTGTGAAGGTGCTATGCTAAGGAGGCCCAGACAAAGGGCATCAGATTTGGCCAAGGTGGTTGCAAACAACATTAGGAGAAAGGTACTAATTAAGCCAAATTTTGAAGAATGAGAAAGAGTTAACTGAGCTAGGCAGGAGAAGGAAGGGAGGAAAGCTAAATGCAAAAATTATCTGCATAAAAAAATAGCAGGTTCATCTGAGGCAAGGGCTGCCGGTGCCACCAAGGCAGAAAATTAAGCTGAATAAGTGGTCAGATGCCAGAACACAAAGGGCTTTATGTGCCAAGCCAGCGCACGTGAATCATATCCTGAAAGCTATGAGAATCCATCTAAAAGGAGTTATACAATCAAACTGGCACATTAGAAAGATAACCTTGACTGCAGAGCTAAGATTGAAGAATTGGGAGGATGGGGATTGCAAGCAACACAAAGTAGAGAGACCTGTTTGGAGAGTGACTGGAGATAACAGAAAAATTGTGATGACATAGCCTTTGGGTGGAAAGGAGCAGATAGTAAAGGAGATTTTAGGAAACAGAATCAACAGGATGTAGTAATAACATGTGGGCTGAGGACGATAGAGGCATATGTGGTGACTTCAGGTTTGGGGTTTTTAACCAAACCCAAATAAGAGCAGGATGGTGCCATGATATTATAATTCTTGGTTAAAGAGGTAAAGCATGATGAGGAAAGAATAATAAGGCGAATAATAAGGAAAAAGTAAAGAATGGCCTAGTAGCTTCTATGACATCTTCCAACATCTTCCTACATCAGTAACAGATGATAAAACAATTTCATAGATTTCTCCCTAATCTTCTAAAGCTCTGGATACATGACCAAACCCAGCTTTGTGCAGAACACAACATGTTTCCCAACCATAAAAGTAACACTTTAGGACAAATTTGGCACTTAAGAACTTGTAAAATAAGTTCTCTGTTAAAGTTATTTTCACCACCTCAAAAAATTTACAAAACACTCCAGAATTATGAATGGCTTAGGTAAGAAATAGGACAAAATTTAGTTTCCTGCCTAAAATTTGAAAATAAAATTTCCCTTTGACAATTAATTTTAAAAAGCATAATAAAACATATCAGAAATACACATAATCTTAAAGAAACAATTCACAAATCTAAACACTATGTTCCTTCAGACACATGAGAAATAGAATTAGAGTAGAAATAAGGAAGTGTTGCAGAAAAAACATAGGTGGAGGTCATCCAGGCGTCACCCAAGGAGAAGGATGCCCAGTGAAAATGAGCATCTAGTCTTCCTGGCATGTATATTCCCATTACTGAGATGCATGAATCAAGCCTGTAAAATCTGATGCAATTAAACTTTCAGATGAAAACTTTTTGTTTGATTACAGACCCTTTACTAGATTGCATGCTTAAAATTTGGCTTCTGAAATAGATATCAATTTTTAGTCTGTTCCATGTTCACCTTTTATTCCAACCAGAACTCCACATTCCCCAAATCCTCTCTTGTCCTCAAAATGGAGGAACCACTACTTCCCTTACTCCAGTCATGTTATTCTTATAGAACCTGCCATATTAAGGACTCAGCCCCTAGTCACAGTAGAAAACAATGGAAATCAGAGTTCATGAACGGAGAGAAACAGAGTAATGACATCATTCAAACCCATGGGTCAAACTGCACTGAACACTAATCATATTTCCTGGGCTTTTTAGTTACATGAGGTATTAAACCCCACATTTTGTTTATGCAAATTTGAGTTTCATTTTCTAGAGTGTGCAGTCAGAGTCCTGGTACAATGCACCATTACCTAATATATAGGAATTCTACCTTCTCTAAGATATTCATGAACTTGGCTCTATATGCAATGAAGTTTCTGATTTTAAAATTAATCAAAATACCAAAAACACAATACCAACTAAGACTCCAGTTAATCAAGCAATCGAGTTCAACTTGTATGTTCATTAAAGCGTACAAATGGCCAAGTGAAAAAAACACAATCTTCACAAACTGTCTTTGCTTAAACAGTGAAGTAGAAGTAGAGACATAACATGTTTGATTTGCCAAGTTAGAGGAAAAGGAATTTTTTTCCTTTAATTCAGACAGTGACTTTTGCAGTTTAGTTTGCACCAAATATATGTATGAGATATCTTTGAAGTTGACTATAAGTATACCATCCTGTATTTCAGGAGGGTTGCAAAATCTTAGGATTAAATCATACAGAGTGGTTAAGAGATTATGAGTGTACTCTCAAAATACCTCTCAGGCAATAGAAAAGCAAACAGCTTTGAAACTCAAGAATACGTGCCCCCTTTCCCCATGGGATATTCCTTTTATTGTTTGCTTTAAGTTAAGAAAATGACTCCAATGTCTCATTACTGAAGTACTAAAGCATTCATAAATGCAAGTCAGAGACAGAATAGATGATCTCCAAAAGTGGAATGAAGTAAGTCAAGGGAAATTTAGCTTAATTATGAATTTAATTGTGCTTATGATACACAGTTCAAAAACAAAATAAATTATGTATGAAATTGAGTTATGTTACTGCTTTGATGTTGAAACCAAAATGTCTCATAGAGTTCTCACACATACAGTTGTTAGTAAATACAGAAAAATAAAACCTGCTTGATTAGTTTGGACAATAATTATATTCTAAGATTTATCTTAATTTTATAAAAAGTTTTGTCTAGTGGCAATTATTTGTTTTCCCCTTTCCTACTATAATTTGACTACTTAAATCTATGGTTGCATGAATTTGATTGTTTGAGGTATTATATCATTATTTAAATCAACATTCTATAAATTTGGGGGAACAGAAAGTCATTACATACCCCTACACATTAAGCACATAATAAAAGATAATAATGTAAATAGTGAGGTCAATCCAAAACTTCACACCATGTAAAATCCACTGAATTAGGGTAGGGACAGAAAGAAGTTGCAATTATGAACCTAAACAATCTTTACCAGTCAACTTGTCAGAGACATGACATTTGAACTGCATCATAACAGACCATGAAGCAAAATGATGGGTAACTGCATTCTAAACAAATGGAACATGGTGGTTCTTGGTAAGGGAGGTTCTCTTCAGGAACGTTTGGCAATATCTGTAGATTTTTTTGGCTGTCACAGTTGAAAGGGTGCCATTGTCAAACAGTGGGTAGAGAAAAAGGGTGCTGCTAAACAACCTACAATGTACAGGACAGCTCCCTACAACAAAGAATTACCAAAAACAAAATGTCAATAGTGTCAAGGTTGAGAAACCCTGAGCTAGAGAAAAGAAGAAAAAAATGAATATGAATAAGAACAGTCCATTGTTTATCTATTAATCATTCATTAATTGCTAGTTATCTACAAATTGCCATACATCTAGCAGTTTAAAACAACATGCATTTATTATCTCAGTGAACACCTGTAGCTCAGCAATCTGGGCACAGATTATCTGGGTCTTCTTAGAGATTGCAATCTGCTTAAGAGGCTGCAATCAAGGTGCTGGCCAGAGCTGGGATCTCATCTGAGGCTTGACTGGGGAAGGTTCTTCTTCCACGCTCAGGTGGTAATTGAAAGAATTCAACTCCTTGAAGATTCTCAGGTTGAGGTTTTCAGTTTCTTACTAGCTACCAAGCTAGAGGTTGTCTTCTGCTCCTTGCCAGGTGGGTCTTTTCATAGGGTAGTTCACAAAATAGCAGCTTGTTTCATATAAGTCAACAAAGGAGAGAGTCTGTTATACTCAGAATAGAGACTTAATAAACTGTTGTTGAATTGGGATGAAATAAACAGCAAATATTTGATAGATTAAGCATCTTATTTTTCTGAGAAATTGCTGAGTAACCTTAAGTCTTCATAGCTAGAATACATGCAGAATAAATTTGAGCTCAAGGCTTTTGATGAAATAGAGTAAGAAAACATTAAATATATGATCAGAAAAATGATAATAAGAAAAAAGATCTAATATCCATTCAAGGACCTGTATGTACCTGTAATTTTCAAATATTATTCGAATAAACACGCATGACAAATTTCTCTGTATTGATGAGAAACAAAAAGCACTGGGAGTTTATTTGACTTGCACCACTAGAAAAGGCTCAAGTCTGTACTTTCAGGATGATAGAATAAGAAATTCAACAGAACTTCTCCTAGAAAAAAAAAAAAAAAATATATATATATATAAATAGATAAATGGTGAAACTATTTTTAAAATAGTCATTTAAAAACAGTAATTTAAAGTCTCTGGAAATTGCTCTAAGAACATAAAGTAAATGGTAAAATATTTACTCAAGAAAACGTACTAAATCTCAGATAGCAAAGGAAGTCTGTGGCCTTTGAGTCAAATTTGCTCCCTTTTCCAGCCCCAGCTTTGTATTATAGAAGCTGTACCTCAAGACCTCAAGAACTTTACTCCATGAATAAATACTTCTCAGAAGAAGATATACGAGCAGCCAACAGACACAAGAAAAAGTACTCAGCCTCACTCATCATCAGAGAAATGCAAATCAAAACCACATTGAGGTACCACCTTACCAGTAAGAATGGCCATCATTAATAAAACAACCAGCAACAGATGTTGGCGAGGATTCGAAGAAAAAGGAATACTTCTACACTGCTGGCGGAAATGCAAACTAGAGCAACCTCTTTGGAAGACAGTGTGGCAATTTCCAAAAGAACTAGAAATTGACCTTCCATGTGACCCAGCAATTCCCCTATTGGGAATATACCCAGAGGAACTCAAGTCATTCTACAAAAAAGATACCTGCACACATATGTTTATTGCAACTCTATTCATAATAACAAAAACATGGAACCAACCATGCTACCCAACAAAGCTGGATTTTTAAAAATGTGGTACATATACAAAATGGAATATTACACAGCTATAAAAAAAGACAAATATGTGGACTTGGCAACAACTTGGATGGATTTAGAGTCGATCATACTCAGTGATTTATCACAGAAATAAAGAACAGAGTACTATATGTTCTCACTCATAAGTGGAACCTGAACACTTATAATCCTATAAGAAAGGGATTGGCGGGCTTCTGCACTAGACAGGGGTGCAGTCTCTTTCTTTCTCTCTCTCTCTCTCTCTGTCTCTCTTTCTTCTTCCCCCCTTTCGCCGATGCCATCTCCATCTTTGAGGTACCCTGAACCTGGCTGGAGCTGGACTCCCGCAAAAAAAAAAAAAAAAAGAAAGGGATTGGCAGTAGTGGGAAACTGTCAGGGGAGGAGGGGTGGGATTGGTAGTTGAGGAAAGCTGCCAAGAGAGTGAGGGTCACACCTCATCAACAAGGGTACCTGCATAATCAATGTTTGTATACCTAACCCTGAATTGCACCCCACATATTTATAATAAAAAAAAGAACTTTACTCCAAGTAGACAAAACCAAAAAGACAGGAGTTCTGTTTTTTCCCAGCACTAGTCAGGGGCTACAGTAACCCGCAGGAGAGGTAGGCTGCCAGTGTTTCTCATCCCACAGACTGCAATACTGAGTGACCTATCACAGAAACAAAGAACTGAGTACCACATGTATCACGTGTTCTCACTTATAAGTGGACCTTGAACAATCATTGTAATACTATAAGAAAAGGAAAGGATTGCCAGTAGTGGGAAATTGCTGGGGGTGGGGGGCAGGATTGGCAGTAGTGGGATTCTGCCCAGGGAGAGGGACACATCTCATCAACAAGGGTACCTGCATAATGAACATTTGTATACCTAACCCCGAATTCCTGAATTGTACACCACATCTTTAAACTAAAATAATTTTTTAAATTTAAAAAATAAAATAAAATACAAAAAAAATGAACAAAAAGAAAATGAATTTAAAAATTTAAAATAAATAAATCTGTGCTTTTAAAAATAGCCACATATTGTATGGCATCAACCTTTCAGGAGGGCCACAAATTTTGAAACAAAGAATAAATGCCAATCAAGATTGATAATACCGATAACCTCTCTCACATCCTTATGAACCACTCCCATTTCAAATGACTAGTATAATCGCTTATGATATCTTCAGTTTCAGTTTTCATTCAAAAACACGAGGGAAGGGGGGGAAAAAAGTGAAAATTCTAGCTCAAAATAGAGTGTCCTCTCTCTTACACATATTTGTAACGTGTATGTGTGTGTGTGTGTGTGTGTGTGTGAGATATTTAAAAATAAGCAATGTCAAAATCTGCAGGCTAATCTTCTATGTTATTGAGGAAACTTAATCTATTCCCATCAGAATAACTCCATCTTGAGGTAGGTATTCATCTCTTATTTTATGATTTCATTTTTCCTCATTGGCCTTGTAAATTAATTTTTTTGCCTCAGATTTATCTCAAAGATCTAAAAATAGAGCTACCATTTGACCCAGCAATCCCATTTCTGGGAATATACCCAAAGAAACATAAATTAATTCACCAAAAAGACAACTTGCATGTGTATGCTTATGGCAGCACTATTCACAATAGCAAAAACAAAGAACCAACCCAGATGCCCATCGAAGGTGGACTGGATAAAGAAAATGTGGAACATATACACTATGGAATACTATGAGACCATAAAGAAGAACAAAATCATGTCCTTTGCAGCAACATGGATGAGCCAGAGATTATCATTTTAAGTGAACTCTCACAGAAACAAAAAGCCGAATGCCACATGGTCTCACTCACTCATAAGTGGGTACTAAACATTAAACACATGGACACAAAGAGGGGGACAACACACCTTGGGTGCTGCTAAAAGAGGGAGGGAGGGAGAATAAACAATACAAAACTATCCATGAGGTATCATTCTCACTGCTGGGAAGGGAAGGCTTGTCAGAAGCTCAAACCTTGCCTTCACACAATATACTTGTGTAACAAATGCTCACATATACCCCATGATTCCAAAACAAAAAATAAGTAAAAAAATGTTTTAAATAAATTTGTTTTATTTTGTTAAAAAGATATTTTTCCTCAAGGATAGTGGGAGGGATCTTAAGTTTTTAGTCATCATTTAAGGAGGTAGTAGTGAAATTGATATTATTTGTTGAATACTTCTTTCCAAAAGTAGACACTTTTTTGTTATGGATTTGGAATGATTAGAGCCCCATGCATTTAGCTTTCTGTCAATTCATAGAGCAGCTGCTGAGGAAGCATAGAAACTGCAGGACTTCAGCGAGCTGCCAGTAATCTTTGGTGAAATCATGCCAGACCAGAAGAACAAAATATCCGAATCAGAGATTGTCTGGGAGAGCAAAAGACCTGAATCAGAGATTGTACAAATGCAGTCCCATGAGTCGAATCTTCTCTACACATGTTTTTGTTTGACTCACACTGTTTTTGTTTTTGCAATCCCCCTATTGGGAATATATCCAGAGGAACTCAAGTCATTCTACCAAAAAGATATCTGCACACGCATGTTTGTTGCAGCTCTATTCACAATAGCAAAAACATGGAACTAACCATGCTGCCCACCAAAGCTGGACTGGATTTTAAAAAATGTGGTACATATGCACAATGGAATATTATGCAGCCATAAAGAAGGACAAACATATGGACTTTGCAGCAACTTGGATGGATTTAGAGTTCATCATACTCAGTGATCTAGGACAGAAACAAGAATAGAGTACCATATGTTCTCACTCATAAACAGACCTTGAACAACTATCATAATACTATAAGAAAGGGATTGGCAGTAGTAGGAAACAGTCAGGGGAGGGGAATGGGATTGGCAGTTGAGGGGAACTGCCAGGGGAGGGAGGGGCACACCTCATCAACAAGGATACTGCATAATGAACATTTGTATACCTAACCCTGAATTGTACCTCACATCTTTAAAATAAAGAAAATAATATATTTTACATATAATTCAGAATCCCCAACTTTTATTTAAAAAGCAGGTGATCTGGCTAAACTGAACCCTCATTTTCACATGGAAATAATAAGCTGTGTGGCAATGACTCTTCCTCCTATGGTATTTATCACATTTCCCGTGACCCCCTTTTATGTTACATTTCTAAACTCTAAATTATGTTTCCTACTTGGCCCCTGTAGCAGTTGACTTTGTGGCCACTTCTAATAAAAATTATGGTACCAACAAGCTAATCGATCTCAAGCAAGTCATTAAACTTCTTCTGGACTAAATGTCTTCACTTGACATTAAAGGAAAGGGGGACTTAGAACGCTTGACATCCTCACCTTTATATCTGTCTAACTCTAAAATTTATTCCAAAAGTTAGAATACTCTTGTTAGAAATGAACCATTTGGTGTAACTTCTATCAGTGTGATCTTGTCTTCACTATCATTAAAGCAAATTTTAAAATAATTATATTAATGCATTTAGTAACAAGAAAAGAATTTAGGAACACTGAAAAGAAATATACTTCTACCTTAAAGCCTTCATAATGGCTTATCTTATGTCAGACTCAATTTGGAAAATTTTGACGGATGAATAGTCTCTCTGAATACCTGGGGACTGTTGAGTTCAATCAGATTATAGCTGATATTACCCCTTGTCTATTTAAAACCCAAAGCAAGAGAAAGGAAAAGAGAATGGTGGGGGTGTATTCATTTTCTTCAATTAAATTTTCCACACAATTGATTTAGGAAGTAATTTCCCCAGGAGTCACCCAAACTTTCTTTGCCATAATTACTCTACATTGTCTAATTTAAATTTGTTTTCAGTCTACTATTTCAAAAATGTCACTGGAAAAACACAGTAATTTTCTTAGTAGAATCTGCTACTTTAGATCAAGTTCTCAAATGTACATACATTTATCCCTCTGCTAGATCAGACCAGAACAACTGTCTTCTGGGATCATCAAGAAAACAAATCAAAAATCATCAAGAAACTAGTAAAATAAGCAAGCTATTAAGAATAATCCCTCAATAAACATTTGCCAAATCTAGCTACCAAAAAAATTAGAGCCATCTAAATGACCCCTATAAAAATATTAACTCCACTTTGAAGTTAAAACTCAAATGTATTTTTACAAATCAATTTTTTTACCATGAAATGAGAATCTGATCATTTTGGTTAAGATGTGGAATTCATTTTTTAATGTTTTTTTCTTAAATTCTCAAATGGAAATTTAGAAGGAAGAGGTTGACTTCCTTTCCCTCTTCTTTCTTCTTCCTCCAACTTACCTTTCCTCCAAACACAAGTGAAAGTGAGAGCTCTAAAAAGAAAAGAATAGAATTAGCAACTCTGCTAGCTCCACATTTTAAAACTAATTAATAGAATATTTTGAATTATTGGAGACATAATTTTATATTTACATCATTCTGTCCAACATTTTGTATGCAAATATTTTCTGAAATATTATGAGTGTTCATCTCAAAATTTGAGATCAGTCTCAATGATATTTGGTTAAAATGTGAAGGTAAGATATGAGTCCAATAATTAGACTATAAAGTTCACACCGACTATTAATTCTATTTGCAAATTAACATGCCAAATAAAAATGCAGACATTAGTCTTTAACTTTCAATAGTATACATTTTTTAAGTGGAGGAATCTTGAAGAATATAAGGTCAACTACCTCATTTTAGAGATAAAGAAATGGAAACAGGTAAAGTGATTTAAGTCTCCTGGCTTGAGCTTAAGCAGAAACCTCCGGACTCTCACTTTGGTTCTCTTTTTATTGCATTCATTACTTTAAAAGAATAATCTATGGTGTTAAAGTATTCTGCTACAATGACCCATTTATTTAGTCAGTAGATATTATTAGAGTATCTACTGTGTGTCAGACGACGTGAAAGAAAAGTGATCTACCGGGAGTGAAAAAAAAAAATCTTAGTTCAAGTCTTAGGTCTTCCAAACTTGGTGCGTGTTCTTATGCAGGTGGAATCACCTAATTCTCAGCATTCTAATCTAAAATGAGGAGTTATAGTTAAGTAATCTATAATTGTCTGTATGATCTCTTTCATTTCTCAGCTTCTATAATTCAGTTAAGCAGTTATACATGTGTTTAAAAACTTATGAATGAAGATTTAAAGTTTCATAGGTATTTCACTTGAAACTAAATGAAAAATGTTCTACTTGGTAGATTTAGGTCATCAGATAATATCTGAATTAATTTTTTTTGTAAAAGAAGAGACTATGATAGATTATTACCTGTCATTATGTCCAAACAAATCAAACTTTTAAAAATTAAAAGAAAAACAGGTATAGTATATAGTACATGCCTTATGTATTCAGTAGTACATTTTTAGAATCTGGAAAGATAAAATGATTTTATCCATGTTTCCCTTAAAAAAAAAAAGAAGCTGTTTGATAGATTTAAACATTTAGAATTATGCACCGAAATGCATTTTATATAGAATCGCTGGCAGAGTGTGGTGACTCACGCCTATAATCCCAGCACTTTTGGGAGGCCAAGGTGAGGGGATTGCCTGAGTCCATGGGTTCATGACCAGCCAGGACAACTTCATCTCTACTATAAATCAAAAAGTAGTCTGGCCTGGTGGTGCATGCCTGTAGTTCCAGCTACTTGGAAAGCTGAGGTGGAAGTATCGCCTGAGCCCAGCAGGTCGAGGCTACAGTGACTGTAAGCAGCGTGTCAGTGTACTCCAGCCTGGGTAACAGAGTGAGACTACAACTTAAAAAAAAACAACTCTAATAGATGTCATAAAGTAAATGTGGCACTCCAGTGAATTGGATAGACCCAACAGACAATCTTTAGGGTCAACCTAGGTTTTAGATCTCATATGAGTAGGGTTGAAGAGAGGAATAGATTTTCATAAATCCTTTAAAGTTCAAGAAGTGGCATAAGTTTAGGTTTTTAAAATAAGCCAAAATATGCATAAAATCAATTCCTATAGATAAATAAAATAGCTGGCTGTTTTTTTATTGTAGGAAAATCAAATACTATGTTTACTCCTAGTTTTCCTATGTAAGTCTACAATTATAGAGAGCTGTTAACCAAACCTTTTCTTGTTATAAATATGCAAAGCATGTCCTAGGAGTTGGTTGACTCTCAGATACTCACACTGTAGAACCAGAGCTCAGATTCCATATTTAATCCCATTCCCTCTTAATGCCGTTTCTTTCTCATTACTTTTTAAGGTGTATTTAAGTATAGTTTAAAATACCTATTTAAAGTTTATCATATGATTAGTTTTGACATTCGTGTGTGTGTGTGTGTGTGTGTGTGTGTATAGCCATAAAACCATCACCACAACCAAAATAACACTTACCATCATCCCAAAATGTTTCCTCAAGTCACTTTGTACTCTATTCCTTCCTACATCAATCCCCAGGGGATCACTGATTTGTTTACAGTCACTATAAATTAGTTTGCATCTTCTAAACTTTTGTATAAATAAAGTCATATAGTGTGTGGTATTCCTTATGGCCTGGATTCTCTCATTCAGTATAATAATTTTGAGATTATATTTTTGCACTTATCAATATTCACTCCTTTTTATTGATGAGAATTATTTCACTGTATGATTAATACCACACATTGTTTCTTCCTTTACTTATTAATGAGTATGTAGGTTATTTACAGTTTGGGACTATTACAAGTAAAGCTACCATAAATATTTACTTACCAGTTTTTGAGTAGGTATATGTTTTTGTTCTCTTAGATAAATGTCTAGGAGAAGAATGGCTGGGTCATATAGTAGGTAAATGTTTAACTTAAAAATATCTGCCAGTTTTCCAAAGTGATTGGACTATTTAACATTCCCAACAGCATAACTTGTCAAAACTTGGTATGGTCAGTTCTTTTTTCTATTTTTTGTTATTGCTTTTTGTTTAAGTTTAGCCGTTCTAAGAATATATCATTCCAGTTATTGTTCTATTTTGTTAACTCCTCAGATATTCTTGATACAACTTATGTTGTTCTGCAAATTGAAGGGAAAAGATGACAAGAAATAATGTAATATGTGATTGAAAAACAGTATAAAGGCATTTTTTTCCCATAAGTTATCACCACAATGGTAAATGCTTTAATATCTGTACTTATCACAGCTAAAAATTGATTTAAGTTGTGTACTACTTGGACATTCTTACTCTTTTTCTAAAATATATTATATGTTGCTTTTTCGTTAACTTTTCAACTCCTCTTTTCCTAAAAAGAGTGCAGAAAATAGAGTCCACCAGTTGAAAAGGAACTATCCAAAAGACAAAAGTAGAATAAAAACAGTAATAATTACTCAAGAAATAAAATGCCTGCAGAAGCAAGATGGCCACTTTGAAGCAGCCAATTAGGACCTCTCTCACAGAACAGACCAAGGAGGAGAGCCCCAGTAGCCAGTGACACCCAGCAGCCAGAGCAGGCTGAGACAGAGGACGCACCCCACACTGCAAAGGAATCATGGGGCCCACAGAGCGTGACTTAAGGCACAAAAGTTCTCCACACGAGGAGGAGAGAGAGCAGTGGGCGGCTTTGGCCAGGAGGTGCCATCTCTGACAGGCTCACATTAAAACATCAGTGCTGGCGCCCTATACATGAGTGTGGAGGTGAGGAGAATGGAACCAGGGCTTGTTACTGACATTGTGAGAGTTCTCCTCCCTGCAGCTGCATAAGACTCCAGTCCCATGTAGGAGACAGCCTGGATACCACAGCAGTGTGCTGCCAGAGCCCACGGAGCTGGGAACCCATTCAAACTCTGAATCCCTGGGCCAGTCATCTCTGAGATCTTGTACCTGTGGTGAACAGCCCCCAGGCCAGGAGAGATTTAGCTTCACTTGCCCCAAGGGCATGCCCACACAGTGACAGCTTGGAGCAAACTACCTCAGATTCTGCTACTTTTGAGTTCTGAATGCAGATCACCCTCTAACAAGGGAGGGGAAATTAAGAGGGGCTCTTGGCAACCCCAATTTCCCCGAGGAGCACTTCTGGGCAATGGATAGCATAGTCATTCCTGGAGTGCTTCCACAGCAGCCAGGGGGCCAAGCTCCTCTCCCAATCCCCACAGAGAGTTCACAACTTGAGACATGAATGCAGTTCGGGCCCATGGGAAAAACTTTGAGGAGGAAAGTCACTTCGTGTTCTGAGAGTTGCCTCACAGGAGAGGGGGAACCAGAGGCAGAAGGATGGAAGTGTCTGGTTCTGGTGGCCCCTCTCTTCCTGCGTGAACTCTTTTGTAGGCAGAAAAGACCTGGGGCAGCTACACATGGAAGAGCAGCAAGATGCAATGGTAGGGCTCTCACAGATTACCACCCCAAGGGGAAGGAGGAGTACAACACAGCAGGGGAGCACCCTATGGGGTAAAAATAAAAACAAATAAATCTCACAAAAGATCACCCCAACAGAAGAAACTATACCTAACTAAAAAACACAAAATAAGCAAACAATAAAAATAATAATAAAAAAAGAGAAGTGCTGGTCCACACAGATGAAGAATGAGCAAAAAACAAAACCAGCAATCCCTGAAGCCTTCATGAGGCATCACCCATAAAAGGTTCACCCAGACCCTCAATAAAGGGAACCTTCCAGAATGAACTTTCCCTGGGGAAAGAAATAGAATTCAGACTATGGATGGCAAAAACAAGCAAGGAAAATCATGAGAAAATTGAAACACAGACCATTCAGGGCACAAAAGCAGTCTAGGCAATAAAAGTTGAGCTGGCCAATATAAGAAAGGTCTAATCTGAAATACTGGAAATGAAAACTTTTTTCCTGGAATTTCAAAGCACAGTAACAGGACTAGGCAGAAGAACTGACCACAAAGAAGAGTCTCAGAACATGAGGATCAAACTAACTCAGTCTGACAGAAACAAAGAGAAGAGGCTCAAGAAGAATGAGCAAAGCCTACAAGAGGTTGAGATTACATAAAGAGATCAAATCTACAGCTGCTTGGAATCCCTGAGACAGAAGGGGAAACTAAGAATACCCTGGAACAAGCCTCTCAAAAGGGCATTCGAGAAAATTTCCTCTCTCTTGCTAGAGAGGTAACCATCCAAATGCAAGCAATCCAGAGAACCCCTGCAACATATTACATGAAAAGACCATCCCCAAGACACATAGTAATCCATCTCCACAAGATAAGTATGAAAGAAAAAAATCTTAAAGGCAACTAGAGAGAAGTGACAGACCGCCCACCAGGGAAGAGCCATCATAATTGCAGCAGACTTCTCAACAGAAATCCTATAAAGTAGAAGGAACTGGATCGCCATCCTTAATGTTTCTGAAGATAAACAATTGCAGCCAATAATTTCCCAAGATTCATCAATGAAGGAGAATTAAAATCCTTCCCAAACTCCAATTAAGAGAGTATGTTACCTCCAGACCAGCCCTCCAGGAGATGCTTAAGAAAATTCTAAGCACAGAAATGAAAGAACAGTTACAACCATTGCAAAAGCACAGACAAGCACAAAGTTACAGATCACACATATCAACCACAAAACCTAAAAAAAAAAAAAAAAAAAAGCAACTTCTTAATAGCATTATGACAAATATGACAGAGATAAGCCCTCACATATAAATAACTAACATGAAAGTGAATGGACTGAATGTGCCACTCAAAAAGGAGCAGAAGTAATTATTCTTATATCAGACAAAACAGACTTTAAACCAAAAAATTTTTAAAAGGACAATAAAGGACACTACATCATGATAAAAGGCTAAATCCACCAGCAAGATCCATCTTAAATATATATGCATTCAACACAGGAGCACACAGATGTATAAAACAATTGATACTTAAACTAAGAAAGGACATAGACACCCATACAATTATATCTAGAGATTTTAATACCCCTACTAATAGCCTAGACAGATCATTAAGACAAAAACTAACAAGGAAGTCCAAAACCTTAACTCAACACTCAACCAACTGGATCTAATGTACATCTACAGAACACTTCACCCAACAACCACAGAGTATGCATTCTACTTATAAGAACATGGGACATTGGGACATATTCCAAGATTGATCACTTTCTCAGGCATAAATCAAGCATGAATAAATTTTAAAAAGTGGAAATAATACCAAACATCCTCTCAGACAGCAGTGGAATTAAAATAAATATCACCAACAGGAACCTCCAAAACACAAATACATAGAAATTAAACAACATGCTTCTCAATGACTTTGGAGTTAACACAGAAATCAAGGCAGAAATAAAAAGATTCCTGGAGACAAATGAAAGCAAAGATACAACATAGCAAAACCTCTGGGTTACCATGTAGGTGATGCTGAGAGGGAATTTTATAACATTACATGCACATATGCAGAAATTAGAGGGATCTCAAGTAAACAGCCTAATGTCACAATAAAGGCAAGAACAATTAAATCCTAGATTTAGTAGAAAATTCAAATTACTAAAATAAAGTCACAGTTGAATGACATAGAATCCAAAAAAATCATAGAAAGGATCAACAGACAAAAAGCTGGTTATTTGAAAGGATAAATAAGATTGACAGACCCCTAACCAGGCTGACCAAAAATAAGAGAGAGAAAGTCTGAATAAACACCATCAGAAACCTAAAAAGTGATGTCATAAGTGACCCTGAAGAAATCCAAAAGCTTATCAAAGATTACTACAAACATCTTATACAAATAAACTAGAAAATCTAGAGTAATTCCTGGCATCACATAACCTCCCAAATTTGAAACAAGAGGAAATTGAAACCCTAAACAGACAAAAAATAAAAAATAAATAAAAAATAGCCTCTGGCCAGGTGATTTCTTAGCTGAATTCTACAAGACATACAAGAGGGAACTGATACTAACCCTATTGAAAGTGCTCCAGGCAATCAAGATGGAACAAATTTCCACTAGCTCATTCTATGAATCTAGTATAATTCTGATACCCAAAAATGGCAGAGATTCAACAAGGAAAGACAATTACAGGCAAATACCCGTGACGAACATAGATGTAAAACTTCTCAACAAGATTCTAGCAAATCATACCCAATAACATATTTCAAGGATTATCCTTCATGACCAGGTATACTTTGTTCCTCAAATGCAGGATTGGTTCAACGTGTGAAAATCTATAAGCATAATCTGTCACATAAACAGAAAACCACATGATTATCTCATTAGGTACAGAAAAAACATTTGAAAAAAATCCAGCATCCCTTCTTGATAAAAACCCTCTAACACCTAGATATCAAAGGAACATTCCTCAAAATAATAAGAGCCATCTATGACAGACCTTCAGCCAACATAATGCTTAATGGGCAGAAACTGAAAGCATTCTTGCTAATAACTGGAATGAGACAATGATGCCCACTCTCACCTTTCCTATTAAACCATAGTACTGAAAGTTCCAGTTAGAACAATCAGGCAGGAGAAAGAAGTCAGGGGTATCCATACAGGAAAAAAAGGAAGTTAAGTAATCCCTCTTTGCAGATGACATGATTCTATATCTAGAAAACTATAGAGATTCTGTCAAAAACCTCCTCACACTGATAAATGATTTTGGAAGTCTCAGTACACAAAATCAATGCTCAAAAGACAGTTGCACCAACAACCAATAGGCTGAGAACTAAATAAAAAACACAATTCCATTCACAATGGCCACACACACAGACACACACAAATAAAATGCCTTGGCACCAACCTACCCAAAGTGAAAAGCCTGTACAATGAGCAGTACAAAACTCTACTCAAGGAAATCAAGAATGACATAAACAAATGAAAAACATCTCATGCTTATGGATTGCAAGAATAAATATCAGCAAGATGTTCATTCTACCAAAGGCAATTCACAGATTCAGTGCAATCCTTAGCAAACTGCCAATATCATTTTTCACAGACCTAAGAAAGACAATACAAAAATCCATATAGAAGCAAAAATGAGCCCAAATAGCTTTAGTAATCCCCAGAAAAAGGAATAAAGCTGGAGGCATCACACTTCTAGACTTTAAGATTTATTACAAAGCTACAGTAATCAAGATAGCATGGTACTAGACAGCATGGTACTAGCATAGTACAGTAACCAAGACAGCATGGTACTATTATAGGAATAGACACATAGACCAAATGAGACAGAACAGAGAATCTGCAAATAAAACCAGGGTCCTACAACCAACTCATCTTCAATAAAGCTATCAATAACAAACACTGTAGAAAGGAAACCATATTTATCAAATGGTGCTATGAAAACTGGCTAGACACATGCAGAAGAATGAAGCTGGACCCCTACCTGTGACCATATACAAATAAACTCAAAATGGATCAAGAACTTAAATGTAAAATCTCAAACTGTGAGAATCTTAGAAGAAAACTTAGGAAACATTCTCCTGGACATTGAAGTTGGCACTGAATTCATGGACAAGTCCTCAAAAGAAAATGCAACAAAAGCTAAAATTGACAGGTGGGACCTTGTCAGTCTGAGTTTTAGCACAGCAAAAGAAACCGTTAAGAGAGTAAAGAGACAACACACAGAATGGAAAAAAAAATATTTGCAAGCTATGCATCTGACAAAGGCCTACCATCCAGGATCTACAAGGAATTCAAACAAATAAACACACACACACACACACACACACACACACACACACACACACACACACACACTCACCAGGTGCTATCATGGCTGTGGAGCAAAGGAAAACGCTTCTACACTGTTAATGGGAATGTAAGTTAGCTCAACCTTTGTGGAAAGCAGTGTGGCAATTTGAAGTTCCATACATTCCAGCAGTCCCTCTTGTGGGATTGTACCCAGAGGCCCATAAATTACTCTACCAAAAAAACACCACACATGCACATATATGTTCATTACAGCACTATTCACAATAGCAAAAACATGAAACCAATCCAGATGCCCATCAAAAGTGGACTGGATAAAGAAAATGTGGTACATATACATGATGGAATATTATACAGCCATAAAGAAAAACAATATTGTAGAGTTGAGGTCTCACCACGTTGCCCAGGTGGGTCTTGAACCCACGGGCTCAGGCAATCCACTCACCTCGGCCTCCCAAAGCACGGGATTACAGGCTGAGCCACCGCTTCTTGCCTTTTAATGACACTGCTTTAATTGAGATACCTGCCTCAAAAGAGTTTACACTTAAGTTATTAGATATATTGAGATGGTAGATATATTAATTTTATGTATTTAGCAATATGCAAATAATATACAAGTGATATATTGAAGTACAGAGGCTTGATCAATGAATTATCTCTATACATGGAACATCCTTTGAACTAAGTCTATAAGAATGAGTAGTTTTTCAAATGGAAAACTAGTAGAGAAACATTCTTTTTTTTTTTTTAAGCAGGATTTACTGAAAGGACAGAAAAGATTCCACAGTGGGAGGGGACTCGAAGGGGATGCCCAAGAGACATTCTTAAAGGCAGAAGTAGTTTTTCAAATGGATATCTGGTTGCCTTTGCAGCAACATGGGTGCAGATGGAGACCATCATACTAAGTGAACTATCATAGAAACAAAGAAATGAATAATGCGTGTTCTTACTCATAAGCAGGCCCTCACATGAGGTCACATGAGCCCAAGAGTGAGATTGGCAGAGGCTGGACACTGCTAGGGGTGGGAGAGAAGGAGGAGGGATGAGAGCATGTAACAACACAGTGGGTGCCAGGTCCACTATTGGGGGAGAGAGGGCCGCTAGAAAATAAACTTCACCTGCATGCAACCTACTTATGTAGTAAATCCTCACTTGTACCCCACAACTCTAAAATTAAAACCAATAAAAATAAAGAAATAAAATGAGATATTTCTTGCATACTAAATTAACAAAGGTTTTTGAAATAATAATGTCTAGGGTTGGCAAGGGCAGGTATGGTAAGATAGGCATGTTCATGTATTACTCATTAAAGAGACTTTGTAGAAAGCATTTGATGTTAACAGTGTTCATATCTGGCATAGTAATACCACTTCTAGAAATGTTAAAACTAGAAACTAATAATCACAAATATGAAAAAGTATTTACCTTCAATAATTTCAGCATTATTTATAATATTAGAAAATTAGAAATAACCTAATTGTCCAAAAATAGAGTAATAGTTAAACCAATTATGATACATACATATGATATTATGCTGTCAATTAAAATAATGAATTTGAAGAATATTTAACCATATGAATAAGTGCTACTCACGTAATGTTTAGAGAATGAGATAGAAAAATTATCACAATTTCATAAAGGAAAGCAGTGTCATTAAAAGACAAGAAGCTGTGGCTCATCCTGTAATCCCCTGCTTTGGGAGGCCGAGGTGAGTGGATTGCCAGCCCGCGGGTTCGCGACCCGCCTGGGCAACTTGGCGAGATCTCATCTCTACAATAAATCAAAAAATTAGCCAGGCGTGGTAGCACACGCCTGTAGTTCCAGCTACTTGGAATGCTGAGGTGGAAGGATTGCTGGAGCCCCGCAGGTCGAGGCTGTGGTGGCCGGGAGTGGCCACTGCACTCCAGTGTGGGTGACAGAGTGAGACTCCAACTCGGAAAAAAAGAAAAAAAAAAAGACAAGAAGATAATAAAAAGTTAATTGAGATACCTGTCTACAAAGAGTTTACACTTAAGTTTAGATATATTGAGATGGTAGATATATTAATTTTATGTATTTAGCAATATGCAAATAATATACAAATAATATATTGAAGTACAGAGGCTTGATCAATGAATTTTCTCTATACATGGAATATCCTTTGTACTAAGTCTATAAGAATGAGTAGTTTTTCAAATGGAAAACTAGTAGAGAAACATTCTTTTTTTTTTTTTTTTTAAGCAGGATTTACTGAAAGGACAGAAAAGATTCCACAGTGGGAGGTGACTCGAAGGGGTTGCCCAAGAGACATTCTTAAAGGCAGAAGTAGTTTTTCAAATGGATATCTGGTAGAGAAACATTCTTAAAGGGAGAGTAATCAATTGCAAAGCCACTTGGTTATATGTATTCCAGTATCTAGTTCAAGAGCTAAATGCTCAAATAATTTTTGCTGAGACCAGACTTAGTGGCTCATGTATATAATCCAGGACTTTGAGAGGCCAAGGTGGGAAGATCTTGAGCCCAGGAGTTCAACACCAGCCTTGGCAACATAGTGAGATGTCATCTCTACAAAAAACTCAAGAAATTATCCAGGTATAGTGGCACATGCTGTAGCCCCAGGTACTTGGGATGCTGAAGCAGAAGGATCACCTGAACACAGGAGGCTGAGGCTGTGGTGAGCCGTGATCATATCACTGCACTCCAGTCTGGGCAACAAAGTAAGATGCCCAACCAAAAAAAAGTTAGTTGAATACACTAATGAATTAGTTATAAAGAAAAATGATTTCTTTCTCTCCGAATGTTCTTTGTTTTCTATATTTCAATCACTAAAAGTCTACTATTGCAATACAATATATTCTGTCTTTGTTCAGGCTGCTATTAAAAAATACCTGAGACTGGCTAATTTATAAATAATAGATACTTATTTCTCACAGTACTAGGTTTGGAAAGCCCAAGGTCAGGGGACCAGCAGATTCAGTGTCTGGTAAAGGCTTTCTCTCTGCATTGTTGATGCCTCTTGCAGCATCTTTACATGGCAGAAGGGCTAGGGGCACTTCATTCAACCTCTTTTATAGGGAGACACTGCTATGGTTTGAATGTGTCCCTCAAAGTTTTCATGTGTTGGAAGGTAGATTCCTAATGCAACAATGTTGGGATGTACAACCTAATAAGACGTGTTTAGGCTATGAGGGCTCTGCCTTTATGAATGGATTGATGCAGTTATCATGGGAGTGGGTTAGTTATCATGGGGCTGGGTTCACTATAATGGAGGAATTTGGCTCCCTTTCTTCTCTCACCCATGTGATGCCTAATGCCATGTGATGATGCAACAAGATGCTGGCCCCTGAATCTTGGACCTCCCAGCCTCAAGAACCATAATAAGTAAATACCTATTCTTTATAAGTTACCCAGTCTCAGGTATTCTTTTATAGCAGCACAAAACAGACTAAGACAGGAATTATTTTATTCATGTCAGCAGAGCCTTAATAATTTAATCATGACCCAAAGGCCTCACCTCTTAATATTATCACATTGGGCATTAGGTTGCAACATATAAATTGTGCAGGGACACTAACATTCATATGACAGCAATTAAAAATTTTCAAGTCAATTAATTTGATATCAGTTTTATTTTATGATTTTTCTCCTTAAAATCATCTTGTAATTCCTTAATCTTATCAGTAACTGATCTCCAAATATGTAAGGTAGGATGAGTTAATTCTGGAAGACCCTTCAGAGAGCCAATCAACATCTCTTAAAAGTATTAACTCTCATTTATTGCCCTATATCTTAAGAATCAGTTGATATTTAGGCCAAGAGCCTTTTATCTATTCAACAGCTATAAATAAAAAGAATGACTGTATTTAATTTTGAACATCCTTTCTTTAAAAAAAGAGAAATCTTTCCATGAGATCGTTGATGCAACTTAGGCTTTAAAACAATATTTGTTTGCTGTAGTTCATACTCCTTAAAATAATAAAGTGATATGTTGGCAATATCAATTGCAAAATTGATATTAAAAGTCTGTACAGTTACTTAATCCCTGAGTCATTACTTAAATTTTTAACATCCATAAAGATGGAAGTCTGTCATCCTTTGTCAGCAATTAGGAGATGGAAGGTTTGGATGGAAGCTTGGTGTTTTTTAATCTAATGAAATTTGACAGAAAAATGTCTACTGAAAGAAAAAGCAGAGGGATGCAATCTTAATCTCTGCAAGATTTAAAGCACCTCTAAGAATTTAATTTCAAATATTTGTTTATTTATTATTAAATAATAACAACCACAAACTTCTTTTTCTGGCTATTTCACTTACTAGATACCCTAAACAGTTTGCTATTTTGAGCCAAGCAAAATGGTGAAGCTAAGACATGGGGTCCCCCAAGGCAGGAAAGCTAACAGAAGTCTCTCACAGAAAGCTCAATCCCCAAAAAGCTGCCCTTTGAAACCATTTAAGGGTGACTAGAAATAAAGAGGCATTTGTGTGAATTTGGGCTAGTTCTGGCACCAAAGAGTACTTTTAGTCGTTAAATGTCCAAAAGAGCAGAGATAGTCTTAATGCTTTAGTGACATATCCATGTCCAGAGAAAACCACATGATGTCACTCCACAATGTATGAATGAAGCTTTCAAAACAGAGATGATGTGAAGAAAACTGAGTGATCACATGCATACAGACAGCTACCCATGCAGACTCAGAAGACTCTCCACTATTGAAATCAGTACTGTCAATAATACAATCTGTGATTTCATTGGAGCAGAAGAAAAACTGTCATATTAAATTAATGTGGCTCATTTAAATTTTACTGGTTTGTGTGTAGTTTTGTTTGTATTTGATTGCAGTTTTAATTTTATTGGCACATAAAACTTTCATATCTGAAGAGTTTATACCTAGTTTTATGTTTGTACATATTTTGATTAATTTTTTTTTCTTTCAAAAAGAAATATACGCTGTAGCTTTGATAATAACTGACTTATCATTTGGCCTCTTGTTATAGATCCACCTAGAGGACAGATCTGTCACCCTGGCCAGAGTATGCCCGTAGCTGTTTCCCATGGCAGTTACAGTACCACTATGAGTTGTAAAAGTAGCACTCTGGTGTGTACATCATTCTCTGTGAACCTAACTGAATTCTTCTCTGAGGCGGGAATCCACCTTTGATGGGTTAAGTTGAGCTATGAAAAAAGATCAAATATCAGTATTTTCTTATCATGTAACTTAATACATGTTCAGGCTTGTTTTTCTTCAAGAAGAAGAGCCTGATTTAAACCAAAATGAAAGCATCGAAATACAGACCTCTTGGCAGGGAACTAATCTTCTCTGATGCTATCCTGACTTTGACCAATGTCCTTCAGTCATATTAGAATTAATGAGTAAAAGGCTTTTCTTTAAAAATAAAAATAAGATGTTGAAAAAAGCAACGATTGAACATGTTAGCCCAATATAAATACATTTTAAAAACAAGAAATTATGAAATTCTACAATAAAAGTGAGACATTGACTCGGGAAACTACTTGGACATTGATCAGGAAGTCCCTCTTTTTTATAGGCCAAAAATTAATCAGTTAACTTTTGTATGTGGCAGTGCAGGAAAGATTCAGAACTCCCAGAAACAGATATAAGAATGACTTTTCAATAAAGTCTTTTTGTTTTTTTATTCAAAACAATCCTAGGAAGTAATTATATATTACCCACAATGTTCACACAGCCCTTTCTGAGGTGTGTTCTTTCCTTTTATTGCTTCAAATTTCCCAGTAATGACAAACTCTCACCCACATCTAGTACAGGAGAGGTGAACAAAGAAAGTTTTGTCTGCAGTCAATGTTTTCTTGGAGCTGAGGTGATCTGTTTCCCTCTTTCATACAGAACATGATTGTTAGTGACAATATCCAAATGCTACTTTTCCAGTCTCATTTGAGGCATTAAAATGTACATTCTACTTTTCTCCAGTAGAAATATTTCAGTAGCAGCAAGCATGACAAAATCCTCATGATGTAGGTGAAGAAACAGAGAATCTGAGAATACTTAATGTTCTTGTTTATTCCCATATTTACTGTTAATAGTTTATCTCTTGGGAGGAAAACACCAAAAACAGTGTGTGAAGTTGTCCATACTTACTTTGTTCCCAGATGAATGAAGGATTATCCCTTCACAGGTCAATGAAACCTGACCTGAGAAACAAAATATTCTAAGATTTCCCTGGCATGACACCAAAGGGCCGAGATTAAGAAAGAAGACACGGAGACTTCCGGAAAGATGGCAACGGGGCAACCCAGTCTGTGAAAACCTCTGCAAAGGAGAACTGCAGTGGGTCTCTGACTCTTGCCCCGGGGGCTACCGACCCCAACATCACAGCCTGCTCTTCATACGGAGCTCGGCAGTTGCCACCGCTGGGGCATTGCAGCGGTCTGGACAGCTACTGCAGCGCAGACACTGCCACCACAGCTGCCGCAGCTACCGCAGTCACCGTCACCACCACCGGTAGCACATTGCACCACCTGGGCCAGGGGTGATCCAAAACTTCAGTCCTTGAAGCCCCTTCAAGGAAGATCTGCTGGGATCGCTGCCACCTCTCCTGCGACCAAGACATCCTGCCTGCTGTAAGTCTCCTGCCGTCTGCCCTGAGGCAGGCAGCCATCCCTGTCTGGCCCCACCCCCTCTGGGGCGAGCATCTGAGATAGCACCACCTGCTGGCGATTCAAGGTAACAACACCGAAACGGGAGAAACAAGCTCGATAAAGAAATAGGCCAGAGTGGTGAACAGAGGGTGATCTGAACTGTCCTTCACAGAAGACCAGGGGCAACTGACCCTAACTGCAAACTAATTTACCAGCTTGAAAAGAAAACTAGAAATCAGACCTGAAAGGACATTGGACTTAAACAAAATGTCTCAGAGTGTGCTTCATTGATTCTGTTAGTTTAATGACTAAATTCTATTCCTACTGTATTGTTCCTTTTTTTCTTTTTTCCTCTTCCTTTTATTCTCTTTTCTTCTCTCTGTAAACCATATCTTTGTATAGAAGAACAGCACACTAATAAGGTGGTTGGATAGCTGGTATGTTAGCATCACTATATGTTTATTTTTGTTTGTATGAGAGTTGGTTCGTCTGTAGCTGTGGTCTATTGTTTTTATCTGTTTCAGTATAGGCCTCTCTCTCTATTTGTTGGCACACTCGTTTGTTTCCCCCCTTACTCCTCTATCTCTCCACCCCCTCTTCAACCCACTGTCTGCTCCATTCTCTCCCCTCTGCTAACCACATTTTATTTCAGAGAGTAAATCCACAGCCCCACTGCATGGACAGATTCCAAGGCAGTGGGAAGTGGGTCCCAGATTACTCACACACCTGTCAGCGAATACCAGGACCTGCAGATAAATTCTGAATCACAGCTTCCCCCTTAAATAAATCTCAAAATTGCAAAAAGGACCACCCCCAACCTACAGTGCAACTCCAGAATTGAACAAAGTAAGAGGGCATACATAAAGAATAGGCGATTGAACAAACAGAAGTAAAACCAACCCCTTTACACCTGAATAACAGAATTAAAGAAGACGGTGATGTGGAAGGAAGGAAAAAGTAGGGAGGGGGAAAACCGCACAAATGAAGAAAAACCAAAAGAAGAATATAGGTCTCACACAGACCCCTGGGAGATCAGACACTGAGAAAATAGATTCTGGAACACAAACAATGAAGAACCCCCAGAATGACTGTTTACATGCAACAAACACAGAAATCAAGACATTAATGGAGAGAATTTAAAAAATTGAGGAGAGATAAGAGGAAAATAGGAAGGAGCTGATGTCAGAAATGACAGCAGTAAAGAATACTGTGATGGAAATGAATAACAGACTAATAAGCATGGAAAGGAGATCAGCCAAGCAGAAGAAAGAATCTCAGAGCTCGAAGACCAAAACAGAGAACTAACCCAAACTGTCAAAAGCATAGAAAAGAAGCTCAAAAAGACGGAACAAAACCTGCAAGAGATGAATGATCACTTCAAGACACCAAACCTAAGAATAATTGGGCTTCCTGAGACAGAGAGAGAAACAGAAGCCACACTGGAACAAACATTTCATGAAATCATTCAAGAAAACTTGCCTCATCTCATCAAGGATGAAAAAATTCAAACACAAGAGATTCAGAGAACCCCTGCAAGACAACAAATGAGAAGACCAACTCCCACACACATAATAATTCGCCTAAACAAAGTAGGTATAAAAGAAAAAATCCTAAAGGCAGCAAGAGAAAAAGGTCAGACTACCCACCAGGGAAGACCAATTAGAACAGCAGCAGATTTATCTACAGAAACCCTTCAGGCTAGGAGAACTTGGAGCCCAATTTTCAAAGTTCTCAGAGATAAACAATTTCAACTAAGAATAACCTACCCAGCCATGCTAAGCTTCATCAGTGAGGGAGAATTAAAGTCATCCAATCCCTAAGAACTTATGCTGCCTCTAGACCACCTCTACAAGAAACACTTAAGAAAGCATTAAACACAGAAGGAAAGGAGAAAAGAATGACAATGTTCTTCACAAGAGTACAGGGAAAAGATGAAAAACACACACGAATCAATCCAAAAACCAAAGGAAAGACAACAAATAAACAGGAACAACAACAACTCTTTAAGAACCCCATGACAGGGATAAACACCCACATTTCAGTAATTAGTCTGAATGTGAATGGACTAAATGCACCACTGAAAAGACACAGAATGGTGGGCTGGATAAGAAACCATGACCTCATTATGTGCTGCATCCAGGAGACTCATCTCCTGGATGCGCAGAGACTCAAAGTTAAAGGATGGAAACAAGTTTCCAGGCAAATGGATCACAAAAGAAGGCAGGAGTTGTGATCTTAATATCATACAAAACACCTTTAAGCTATCAGAAATTTAAAAAGATGCAAAAGGACACTACATAATGATAAAAGGTTCAATCCATCAACAAGAAATATCCATCCTAAACATATATGTACCCAACACAGGAGCACCAGCATTTATAAAACAACTACTAAATAAACTAAAAAAAGATATTGACTAACACTTTTATAGCAGGGAACATAAATACCCCACTGATAGCCCTAGATAGATCATTGAGGCAAAAAAATCAACAAGGAGATCCAGAACCTAAACTTGACACTTGACCAAATGGACTTAGCAGATACCTACAGATTATTCCACCCAGCAACCTCAGAATATACATTCTGCTCATCACCACATGGAATATACTTCAAGATCGATCACATCCTTGGCCATAAATCAAGCATAAACAAATTCTATAAGGTTGAAATCTTTCCATGCACATACTCAGACCACAGTGGAATAAAAATAAATATCAGAACCAACAGCATTTCCCCAAAGCCCACAAAGACATGGACACTAAAGAGCATGATGCTGAACAATGACTGGATCAACACTGAAATCAAAGAAGAAATTGAAAGATTCCTGGAAACAAATGAAAATGAAGAAACATCTTACCAAAACCTCTAGGATGCCCTGAAATCAGTTTTAAGAGGGGAATTTATGTCTCTACAAGCATACCTCAAGAAAATGGAAAGATTACAAGTGGAGAGCCAAACAAATAACCTAAGGGAGCTAGAAAGAGAAGACCACCAAAACCCCAACTTTAGCAGAAGAATTCAAATCACAAAAATAAGAGCCCAAATACAGGATCTAGAAGACAAAAATATCATAGAAAACATCAACAAAACAAAAGACTAGTTCTTTGAAAGAATTAACACGATTGATAGGCCCCTAGCCAGAATGACCAAAAAAAAAAAAAAGAGAAAGCCCAAATAAACACAATCAGAAATACAAAAGATCAAATCACAACTGATCCTGAAGAAATACAAAAGATTATCAGAGATTACTATGTACACTTATATGGAAACAAACTTGTGAACCTAGATGAAATGGAGGACTTTCTGATATCACACAACCTCCCCATGTTAAAACAAGACACTACTGAGACACTAAATAGACCAATAACAACCCAGAAAATTGTCATACGAAATCTACCTACCAAAAAAAGCCCTGGACTGGATGGCTTTCCAGCAGATTTCTACAAAACATACAAGGAGGAGCTGATACCAATTCTACTGAAAGTATTCCAGGCAATTGAGAAAGATGGGATTCTCCCCGAATCATTTTACGAAGCTAATATTACACTGATACCCAAACTGGGTAAAGATCTAAAAAAAAAAAAAAAAACTACAGGTCAATATCCCTTATGAACATAGATGCAAAAATCCTCAACAAGATTCTAGCAAATCGGATCCAAAAACACATCTCAAAAATCATCCACCATGACCAAGTAGGCTTCATCCCCAGGAAGCAGGGCAGGTTCAACATTTGCAAGACCAATTATCTCATTAGATGCAGAAAAAGCTTTTGATAAAATCCAGCATCCTTCTTGATAAAAACCCTCAAACATCTAGGTATAGAAGGAACATACCTCAAAATAGTAAGTGCCATCTATGACAAACCAACAGCTAGCATACTGCTAAATGGTCAGAAACTGGAATCATTTCCCCTGAAAACTGGAACAAGACAAGGCTGCCCATTCTCACCCTCTTGTTCAATATTGTGTTGGAAGTTCTAGGTCGGGCAATTAGACAAGAGAAGGAAATCAGGGGCATCCAAATAGGAAAAGCTGAAGTTAGGTTATCCCTCTTTGTTGATGATATGATCCTATACCTTGAAAATTCAAGAGAATCTGTCAAAAATCTGCATTGATAAAGGACTTTGGCAAAGTCTCAGGGTACAAAATAAATGTGCAAAAGACAGTTGCATTCCTATACACCAACAATAAGTAGGCAGAGACCCAAATAAAAAGCACAATCCCATTCACAATAGCTACCAAAAAAAATGAAATACCTCGGCATCTTCCTAACCAGAGAAATGAAAGACCTTTACAATGAGAATTACAAAACACTGCTCAAAGAAATCCACAAAGACACAAATGGAAAAATATTCCATGCTCATGAATAGAAGAGTCAACATTGTTAAGATGTCCATCCTACCAAAGGCAATCTCCAGATTCAATGCAATACCCATTAAGTTACCAACATCATTCTTCTCAGACCTGGAAATGACAATACAGAAATTCACATGGAAACAATCAACCACAAATAGCCAAAACTATCCTTAGCAAAGGAATCAAAGCAGGAGGTATCACACTTCCAGACTTCAAACTTTACTATAAGGCTACAGTAATCAAAACAGCCTGGTGCTGGTATGAGAACAGGCACATAGACCAGTGGAACAGGATAGAGATCCCTGAAGCAAAGCCTCAATTCCTCAACCAACTCATCTTTGACAAAGCTTCCCACAACTACCACTGGGGAGAGGAGAATCTATTCAGTAAATGGTGCTGGGAAAACTGACTGATACATGCAGAAAATTGAAACAGGACCCCTACCTATCACCATACATAAAAATTAACTCTAAATGCATCAAAGACCTAAACATAAAATCTCAAACTATAAGAAACTTAGAAAGCACAGGAGATACCCTTATGGAAATTGGAACAGGGAACCAATTCCTATTCAGAACCCTAAAGGCCGATAGCATAAGAAATAAGATAGACAAGTGGGACCTCATCAAATTAACAAGCTTCTGCAAAGCAAAAGAAACCATCAAGAGAGCAAAGAGAAAGCCCACAGAATGGGAAAAAATATTTGCCGACTGTATATCTGATAAAGTTCTAACATCTAGGATCTACAACAAACTCAAACATGCCAAAAGGAAAAAAACAAACAGCCCCTTTAAAAAGTGGGGAAAAGACATGAATAGACACTTCTCAAAAGAAGATATATGGGCAGCCAACAGACACATGAAAAAGTGCTCAGCCTCACTCATCATCAGAGAAATGCAAATCAAAACCACACTGAGATACCACCTTCCCCAGTAAGAATGGCCATCATTAATAAAACAACCAACAACAGGTGCTGGAGAGGATATGGAGAAAAAGGAATGCTTCTACACTGCTGGTGGGAATGCAGACTAGTACAACCTCTTAGGAAGACAGTGTGGCAATTTCTGAAAGAACTAGAAATTGACCTTCCATATGACCCAACAATTCCCCTGTTGGGAATATACCTGCAGGAACTCAAATTATTCTACCAAAAAGATACCTGCATACATATGTTTGTTGCAGCTCTATTCACAATAGCAAAAACATGGAACCAACCATGTTGCCCATTGAAGCTGAACTGGATAAAAAAAAATGTGGTACATATACACGATGGAATATTATGCAACCATACAGAGGGACAAATATATGGATTTTGCAGCAACTTGAATGGATTTGGAGTCGATCATACTTAGTGATTTATCACAGAAACAAAGAACTGAGTTCCATAAATTCTCACTCATAAGCTGAACTTGAACAATTACAATGTTATAAGAAAGTGATTGGCGGTAGTGGAAAACTGCCAGGACATGGGGTGAGAGATGGGGTGAGAGATGGGGTGGGGAGATGGGGTGGGGGGTGGGGGGTGGGCTGGCAGTTGAGGGAAACTGCTAGGGGAGGGAGGGAGAGGCATACCTCATCAACAAGGGTACCTGCATGATCAATGTTTATATACCTAACCCTGAAATGTGCCCCACGTCTTTATAATAAAAATTAAAAAAAAAAAACAGTAAAAAACCAAAACCCCCCCAAAGCAACCCCCATCAAACGACTAGCATCATTTTTCACAGAATTAGAAGAAAATATTCTAAAATTAATATGGAACCATAAAAGAGCCAGAATAGCCAAAGCAATCCCAAGCAAAAGGAACAAAACTGGAGCATATTACCTGACTTCAAATTTTACTATGAGACTGTAGTAATGAAAACAGTGTGGTACTGGTTCAAGAGCAGACATGTGCTCAATGGAATAGAGAATCCAGAAATAAACTCAAATACCTACTGATTTTTGACAAAGCAGACAAAAGCATATACCAGGGAAAGGACATCCTATTCAACAAATGGTGCTGGGAAAATTGGATAGCTACATGCAGAAAAATAAAACTTGATCCCTATCCCTCAAAATATACAAAAATATTTTGAAATCTCAAAATATACAAAAATTAACTCAAGATGGATTAAGGACTTAGATGTCAAACCTGAAACCATAACAATCCTAGGAGAAAAATCTAGGAAAATCTCTTCTGGAAATTGGACTAGACAAAGAATTTATGACTAAAACCCCAGAAGCAAACACAAACAAAAATTAGTGGGACTTAAACTGAAAAGCTTCTGCACAGCAAAAGAAATAATCAGAGCAAATAGACAATCTACAATATGGGAGGAGCTATTCACAAACTATATGTCGACAAAGGACTAATATTCAGAATCAACAAAGAACTCAAATCAGCAATAAAAAAGCAAATGACCCCTTTAAAGAGTGGGAAAATGACACGAGAAGACATCTCTCAAAAGAGGATAGACAAATGGCCAAAAAACATGAAAAAATGCTCAACATTACTCATCATCAGGGACATGCAAGTTAAATCACAATGAGATAACCACCTTAGATCAGTCAGAACAGCCATTATTAAAAAAAAGTCAAAAAACAATAGATGCTGGCATAGATGTGGCTAAAAGGGAATGATTATCACTATTGTTGGGAGCATAAATTAGTACAACCTCTGTGGAAATTGATATGGAGGTTTCTCAAAGAACTAAAAGATCTACCATTTGATCCAGCAACCCCACTATTAGGTATCTACTTAAACAGAGGTCATCATATAGGACACGTGCACTCCCATGTTCATAGCAGCACTTCACAATTGCAAAGGTGTGGAATCAACCTAAGTGCCCATCAGCTGATCAGTGCACTATGGGATACTATTTAGCAGTCAAAAAGAATGGAATGTCTTTTGCAGCAGCTTGGATAGATTCGACCATTCTAAATGAACACCGGAACAAAAAACACCACATGTTCTCACTTATAAGTGGGAGCTAAACCACTAAACCAAAGATCTGTGAAGGCATACAGCATGGCATAATGGACACAGGAGACTCAGAAGGGGGAGAGATGAAAAGTCACCTAACAGGTACAAGGTGCATAGGTGGAAGTGGTGGGCACATTTAAAGCCCAGACTTCTTCACCACTGTATGATGAACCATGTACCAGGGTACATGTGTACCCTGTAAAGCTATGGAAATTAACAAACAAACAGACACCTTGTTTAGTTCATTGATCATGTAACACTGGTGAAAAACCCACTCCTAGTGTTTGTCCTACATGAATCTAGCCCAATTAGACTTCAAAATAATCCAGGAATATGGGGTTATAATGGATTCATCTTCAGTTTTAACAGCCCATCAGATCAGAAGTACTAATTAAGCTAGACCCCTCCAGCCTCCAAAATTCATTTGAGTCTCAGTTGATCTTTGCAATTTGTCCTTGTCTGATTACCCCAAGCCATGAGAAGATACAGAAACTATTGTTTGTGGTTCTTGAGGACCTTGTAGAAAACATCCAAAACTTAATTCAAATCTGAATGAGATGCCTTTGGAACTTCCAAGTAAACATGACCAGTTATGTTTCTCTCTTCTTCCTCAGGTTCTACTCAAGGGAATTACAAGGTATTAACCCATAAAGACAAACAGAAGTTAGTTGAGAAAGATTTAAGAGTTTCCAGCAGAGGAGATGGCATATGTGCCTGAAAGGAGAGAAGAAAACTGACTGAGGTCTGCAGAAAGGACAGACAAAAAATGGATGGATTCACCCAACAGGGCCTGTAGCCCCTGCTCCCATGAAGGTGGATGTGAGACAGTGTCGTGGAGTATCTGAGTAGAACAGTTATACTCAGTCTTTGCAGACTCCTTGCTTCCCCCTCCCCACTCACAGACCCATACCTCACTGAAGACTATGTCTGTTTTCTAGGTAGAGGCTCCACCACATGCTAGAATTCAAGACAGTGAGGAGTTGGTTGTAGCAGAAGCAAGTTAACCTGAACATACCAGCTGAGCTCGGTGGCTCAGCCTGTAATCCCCCACCTTTGGGAGGCTGAAGTGAGTGGATTGCCTGAGCCCGTGGGTTCGAGACCCACCTGGGCAACTTGGCGAGACCTCATCTCTACGATAAATCAAAAAAAATCAGCCGGGCATGGTAGTGCGCGCCTGTAATTCCAGCTACTCGGAAGGCTGAGGCGGAAGGATCGCCGGAGCCCAGCAGGTTGAGGCTGTGGTGACTGGGAGCGGCCACTGCACTCCAGTCTGGGCGACAGAGTGAGACTACAACTCAAAAAACCAAACCAAAACAAAAAAAACTGAACATACCAAGTCCCATAGGGGACCTTTAGCCATCTCCCCGCTACCACATCCCATCAGTTAGAATGTCTTGTAGCCTTCACCTTCTGTGCAAGCTGTTTCTTCAATTCATGCAATTTGCCAACTCTTCACACCATTTTGACTGCAAAATACTGCCACTGGGAGTTGGGAGTAAGATTACTTGTAGAGGCAGGAGGAGCATAGCTTTTAAACCTGAGTTTGAGTCTCTTTCTTATTCACTGGGTGACTTTATGAACTCTGAGACCGGAGTTCTACTGCCTGCCTTGAGAAAGCAAGGCAGATTAGCTGACGGTGTTAGTACCTGAAGGTCTTCTAGCCATAGAGGGGTAGTGAACTATCATTTCAAAAGAGTGCTTAAGTGTACAGAGTGAGGACCGCCAGCTTGCAGCTGTCTGTAATGCTTTATTTCACCCTCCTGTTTGTGTCTAGACCTTTGATCACCTAGTAGACTGATCTAGTCACTTGGGTCTATGTCATGCATAGACCCAAGACTTCAGAATACTCCTGAATTCCAATGTGTTGTGCAATTCTAAAGAGCCAAAAGGCAACCACATTGTTTGAAGCACCAAGGTTACCTTTGCTACTGGGGTGCCTGCCACTGTTGCATTGAGAGAGTATGGTTGTGAGGCTAGTGAGTCTGAGATTAAATTCTGACTAATCTGGCATCAGATAATTTCATGTTGCCTACTTTAGCACAAAGCTCCCCAATATTGAATGTCAGTATTAGGCAGGTAATTCAGAATGTTACTCTGAAAAAAGTGATATAGATGGCATGTTTTCTAACAAAAGTAGTTTGAACTTTCAAAAGCAGTAGGACTATAAGACTCACTGAAGCTCTTTTTATGGTATCTCTGCCTTTAGATTTCTTACTTTAATACCTTTATCCCACTCTTTCCAAAGGCATCTGGTAAAGCTCAGAGATAATCTAAGTCCAGGGTCAACAATCATGATTTGTGATGGTGGGGCCCAAACTAGTCTTCAGCCTTTCATACCTCACTGGATTCTAAGTACATATGAAATTCAGGGAATATCTCCATTTTAGAGATATTAGAAATGGCCAAGAAAGTTGTTCAAGGTCACACAGCGAGGCAGAGGTAGTACCCAGGCTTGATTCTTAGCTCAGCACGTTTGTCAACAGAACAGCATCTTATCACCATAGAAACGACAGAGCCTGGTACATGTTAGGTACTGTAGTGTTGAATGAACCAATAGCATTAGATGCCAAGAATCTGTCTGGCACTAGAGCTGTGTCATCCCCAGAAAGGAATTCCCAGACCAAGCTGCTGCCCTATGGTAGGGGCCCTATGGGAGGTCTTCCAGATTAGATTGACATCTTGTTTTCTGGTCTTCACCAGCTCTCCCAAGGCTGTCTATTCCTTGCCCCCTCTCCTGTTCTGTTATCAGCCTTGGGTTGGGGCCTGATATTAGAAGGGCTCCGATAACGCTCCCTAAGTGGCAGCAAGCTGTAAACATTCCCACTGATGCCATTTGATTAGCTGGCTGGGAAAATGCCTGAAGAAGGTCCTGGCTTGTCACTGAGAGACAGGAAAAGGTGCCACATGGAGCTGTTGAAAAGCAAGTGGGTTGGGGCCACCACTGTGGAGTTATATAAAGCACTTGGCTCCAAGACAGGCCTCTGCAGCATTGCATGTGCAATCTGCCAGGATGGCTGTGGGTTTCATGTTTGATATACATGCAATGGGAAGGCATTCATAGCCCAGATAAGTTAATAACCTATTAGTGGCAAGTAGGAATAAAGATAAAGCCATCATGCAAAAGCCTGCCCCACATTCCAAAGCCACAAACAATTTTGTTTAACACCCTGATTATATTCCATCCAAATAGCTTCCCTGCTAGTAGGTTGTACTTTCTAAATGTGCATCGACTAAAGGGGGGGGGTAAGGGGTGGGCTGGAGAATGAGGATTAACCATTTGCTGGACTTAATCCTAGGATGTTAGAGCCCTTGGAGCCAAAAGACAGAAATAAAAATAAGGATTCAGCAAAGACAGACTCTGAACTCATAGTTCAGGTAATGGCTGTTAAAGGAATATGTAAACATTAACACTTAGGTTTCTTTGCCTGATACAAAAATAACACTAATCTAAATGCCTTGCAAGAAACACTGGTTAGAAACAGATAACACATTTGTGTAAGTATCTGTGATTTAGTAGTTAGTTCAGGAGGCGTCATTAGATGGAACAGAAGAAATTGTGTTGGAACAATTAACTGAAGTTTAAAATGCCTGCCCACAAGACAATCGGGGTCTGAAAATTCTGGATACTTTATCAAGAAGATCCCAATTCTCTGAATTATTGCCCAGTTATAATCTGCCTTTGGCCCCAGTGAGAAAGGCACTATTTGCAGTGAAGGTATATTTTCTTTAGAAGGCAATTTGGCAACAGCTAGTAAGACTTAGTTATATCAAACACTCTTGAAACCAATACCCCACTCCTGCAAGTCTATCCCATAGTAATAAAAGCACTGGTTCATAAAGACAAGATTTTTTTCAGTGTTAAGGGACCAAAAAAGAACTCCCCCTGGTTTGTAGAATGGATAAATAAGTTTGTAGTCCATTATACACCACTGGAGTGACTGTAGTCCACTAAGTTTTTCAAACATTTATTAGAAAAGCCACCCAACTATGTTGGCTTCAAGAAAACCACTTAAAAAAATCAGGTAAGTCCAGGAATGGAGAAGGACAACATCCTGACACTAATCAAGAGTGCTGGGGTAGTTATATTAATGTCAGGCAGAGCTGACCAAAGCAGAAAAAGTTGGAGATAATGGTGGGCATGACATTATGAAGGGGACAGTTTTCTAAGAAGAATTAATCCTTACTGTGTTTATACCTAATAAGAGCATCAGAACGTGGGTGGACAAGTCCACTCTTATATTTGGAGATTTCAACACCTACCAATCCCCTTCAGTAATGGATGAACCTAGCAGGCAAAATGTGGTGAGAAAATAGATGAACTGGTCATCACCAATCAGTTGAGTCTGATGGACCTTTATAGAATACTTTGCTCCATGTGCAGTTAAAAATGTTTACTCTGCTGTTGAATATTCGCTAAGACCATATTTTGGGCCTTAGAAAAGCCACGCCCCAAGTAGACAGCAAATATCATGTTGATTGCACATATGCATTTATGTTTGTGTGTTATGTACATGAGGAAAAAACATTCTGGCTACCTTCCTTATATAAAGGCCTCCAAAGAGAGTAATCTAAGATCTTGTCTATATAAAGTACCTCTTTAGTGTTCCAGCTTTGGGGTCACCATACATGAAGGCTTAAGTCAGAGATCTGAGAGAGGAACATGAATGGATTCATCTGGGACCAGCCATGGCCTAACCAGAGACAGGAGCAGGCAGATGTTTTCAGCCACAAGACTGGAACCTTGTTCCCAAGTGATACACTCGTACTTAAGGCAATGTCATCTCTCTAGTATCTAAAGAGGGCTTTTTCCCCCAGATCACACAAATGGTCTTTTTACAAGATACTAGTCATCCTTCCTACTCACAGGCCCTGGGAACTGAAACCACCCAGAGCCAGCTCCTACCAACAAGGAAATCATGTTTTCACTACCTTGTGACGACACTACTCAGGATACAGCCTGCTGGACCGAAGTGGTCACCTGACCCTGAAACAACTTGTCTATTGGCTGGCAGCTGAGGACCTCGTATACAAAATGGAAGGACTGGGAAGTTGGAGGTATATTTGAGACAGAACCATATGGTAAGAAGGACAGAAGTTGAGAGCATGCTTTGATACAGAACAGAGGTTAGAAGAGATCTGAACAAAGCCTGCAAGACCTTAAGGAGTCAATCCTTCAAGCTGTTTTAGGTTGTAATTCAATCCCACTAGCACCTGTTCACATAATCGCTGCTACCTGGGACCCTTGAGGGAGGTCCATGGAAAGGAAGTGCATACCAGCACACTTCTATAATCGTACCTATGACTTCCCCTCAGTAATGACAGAGTTCCCAGGAGGCCACCATGGAGGGAGTACAGCAGAGTACATAGCTGCCTGTCCCCCTGTTGACCAGGATGAAGAGCCAAACACAACATACAATGCAGAGGGAAAAAATAGAGAATCAAGAAGCAAATACAGCTCACAAATCACTGAGCATCAAAATGGAATTCTTCAGGGACTTGAGCATCCACACTGGGAAGAAACTTAAGCACTTCCCTAAACTAAACTAAGTCTCCCTCACATTGGCATGGCTATGAGTTGACTGTATGATAAGCATGTGGGCATGCATAACTTGAAGTTTACTTGATTCTGTGCCTTAATTCATCACCACTAAAATGACATTGTACAGACCCTAGGATTATTGTGAGATTGAGACAATTCATGAGTTATCCAACATAGTGCTTAAGGCTTTTTAGTGCCTAAGATGTGTACTCAGAGAAACTAAGGCCGCTGGAAAGATGCCATTTTGTTCTACATTCACTTCCCTTTCAGGTTGTAACTCCTTATATAGAAAAGGAGCACCCCATCTTTCCCAGTATGCCCCAACTACCGCCATAGTATATACTTGAGTTCTCACATCAGGATGCAAACAAGCACTGTCTTCAATCCACATCTACTTCAGTCTAAAGACCACCTACATAGAGACATCAGAAGATGAGCACAAAACCAATGCAGTTAAACTAAGCAGATGGGGAAACATAGTGACTTCAGACGCAGACAATCTTGAGGGTCTGAGGGTTGAGGGTCTGGACCCCAGGAAGTATCACCTGCATGGTTAATAGTTGTCCTCCCCTGTGAGTTCATCCTATAGGAAAGGCATGCTTATACACATAATGGCACTTAGGTCTCACAACACTCCTGATTTTACAGGTGGAGAAATGAGATCCAGAAGCCACAGAGCCATGATAGAAACACAGTCCTAACCAGAGCCTGAACCCGTCCCTGATGAAAGTAAGATCCCCATCACCTCAGTGGGGGAGAGCCCACCAGGGAAGTGTTCTGAGCAAAAGTGTTCTTAACTTCAGCCTTTGTGGCAGGCTTCTAGCAGTTCCCCCTTGAGAGGGAAACCCAAAGCATGAGTATAGAAGTGATCACCTCATGTCTGAGTTCATGTCCCAAGCACTCATGTAGGAGGGCATGTATCTCAGGGCCATACCATAGATGACATCACACTAGAAAAAGACATTTAAGGAAGCGACATGCACAGAAATATGGTATTTATCAGAAGACTCCTGCTGAAGAGTTAAAAGGTAGGCATCCAAAGAACTGATATAAAAGACCACCTGTTTTTTGCAGCCACCAAGGCCTCAGGATTGTGGCAGACTGCTGTCTAATTCCTGGTGAGGTTCAGAGTTTCAACCATAAGACCAGGTTTGCCACAAATGTCTTTTCTGAGAACTGTCAGCCAGTATACAGGGCATCTTCTCAGGGGATGAATAGAGCTAAAAAAAAAAAGACAGGGAAAGAATGAATGGGGTAAGACAAGATCCCCACTCATCATTTGAGAACGTGAAGTTATTAGAGGCCAACCTTCTGAACACAGCCACCCCTTGCAAGTTCCTGGTAAGCAAGAGGAGAACACAGTGGAACAATGGCAGGACTCACTCCAAAGTAGACAGAAAACAAATCAGAAGCGAATTTGCTATGACTTGGAATGTATAGATTGAAGACACCATCTGTTACCAAATCCCTACTCTGCTGTCCACACCAGCCTTGAGACCACAGCCCCAGGTAGCTACAGCAGGCTGCCTCTGAAGCCCTTCAAGTAACTCCTAGAAGCGAGCTCTCATGGTCACTGAGTCCCACAGTCATCTTGGCTGCCATTTTGCAGCCATGGACATGCTGCACAATTCTCTTATGTGAGCACAAAACAGTAGTGTTAGGAGAGACCTAAGTGTGAGCTTGCTGCCATTGAAGACAGTTACAATAAACCTGGCTGAGGTTCAGACAATCTTTAAACCAGTGCTGTTTTTTTCATACCTACTTTTCAAATATGTAGAATTTCCTCGAGGTCTTTGATGTCATGGACAAAAGATGCATGAATTCCTGGGGACAGGCTCTCATGGCTGGGTGAGACTCTGCCTGTTTTCTCTGGCCTATGCTGGTGTCAGCATGTCTGACGTCTAACCACGTCTAACCTGCAGAAGCAGTATCAGGTTTGATCTGCAATAAGGTCTTTCAAAAACCAGAACTAGGTTGCCAATATGTAAGAGGAGTCCAAAACCCCAAATATTCCCCCAATAGAAGGTAGGACAGTCTGGCCAGATGGGGCCTGCACCCTCCTATGGCCTCATAGCTAGATTAGACTAGGACTGTGTTATTGAACAGAACATGCTGTTTCTGGTCAAGTGCCCCCTCGCCTTAACTTGGTATCCCCCTCACCTGTCTCAGGTATGGTCCCTGGAAGTGCTTAGATCTTAGATCCCAAAACAGAACTTACTGTATAGCATGCTGTAGGTGACCAGTAGTTGAGGTGTTGAAGTAACATATCTTACAGTCCAGCCCCCACGTTTAAAGCTAGACTTGCTTTAACAAACAGGTAAGAATCAGCTTTTTATCAGGATATTCAGCTAGGTCAGCCAACATGTCATGAAATTTCATTCCTCAAAAACAAGACTGAACCAAGATAGAATTGTCTGAAGACTTTAAATATGTAGATGAAGTTGTATCCCTACAGTAGACTAGAGTCTTAAGACTTTACACAGCAAGAGACATCCTAAATACGTGAAGTTGTCCACACATCCTTTTGAGACTCAAGCCTCTTTGCGTGGCTTTCCAGAGAGCATCTTTACTTCCAGTTAGGTATACAGTGCTGTAAGCTAGAAGAATACCCCAAGCCATGAGTACATATTGACAATGGCACCAGTAGTTTAAGTGTGAGACCATACTTCAGGAAAAGAGTTGAGGTCTGTATGCAGTTTGCTTCTTTTGTGAGCTGTTGATGTTACTTCGGGGGAGTACCCCCCAAAATAACACTTTCAAGACAGAGTCACCAAGGAGATCTTATACTGCTTTAAGGCTCAAACATAAGGGAGACACTCCCTTGGAGGGGGAATTCAGAAGGAATGCTCTGTATGTTCAGTTCAGCTGGCCCACTTAGGCTTTCATGAACAGCTGAAGGCTCCACTCCTTGGGCAATTCACAGTATAGTTAGAAGCAGTTATGTATACAAATAATTGTTAGATTACTGGGAGAAATTACACTCTGTTTTGAGAATTCAAATAAAAGGGAGGTGGAGAGGTTTAGACAACCCAGCCTAGAGTCACTCAAAGTGTGTGAACCCTGAGCTTGCTCGATTTTTACTTCTGGCTACAGCAGACTGCCTTCCTTTGTTCCACAAGATTAGGGGGGTATGACAACACAAAACATACCTGGTCCACTACCAGGGAGAGTGGGGGCCAGTTTGATGCCCACACTTTACCTGCAGGCAGCCTAGTCATGTAGTACATTCTCATTTGCGCCCCACAACTCTACAACAAAATGAAAAAATCAACTACTACAGCAAAACAAAGATGGTCAATACCATGAGCTTCCAGGAGCTACCTCCTTTGATTTGTTAAGCGGTATACTGGGGCTTTTGAGGTGAAAACTCAGGGCAGCATGACTTGCAGTCTGCTAGGTCTTCTAATCCAAGTTGTTCCCATGCTACCTTTTCATTGCATTCCGAGGTTGGGACTCTGAGAGCAGCTTCGTTTTGGGTTTGAAAGCTGTTCCATTTCCTCTCCAGCTGGTCTGAGATGGGAGAGACGGAGAGGGAGCAAGGAGTGACTCAAAGGAGGTTCAAGGTTGGTCTAAAGCCCAAGGTGGGGCTGACGGGTCAGGGAAGGTCCTGATTTATTTTCCCATCCATTGTGCCGACCATCTGTCCTCATTAACTTGTGTGGGTTTATGATCTTTTAATCTTTTCCACATACCTGCACTATATGAACATTCCACGTTGTTTTTTATAGTCTGTGCTTTCATGTCCTGATTGTTTGCTTCTGAGTTATGACCCAGGGCCCATACTGTAATACTTGCTCTCATTCCCACTAATGAGCAAACATGAGTTATTCTCCCCCAAGCATTGAGTGGCACCAGAAGCTAAATCAAACATTAGCCTAGCAGGCATTGCTGGGCAAGATGATCTCTTTGCCCTGAAATTTGTGGACCTGTGTCTAGAAATGAATTCAGAAAACAAAGCCAGCCATATGTATTTCAAACTAGAAGGCCAGCAGGAGAGACTCTTAACCCAAAACTAAAAACCTTTCAAAATAATGGTTAGACTCCACATTCTTTCTTCCTACCATAATTGCAGCTCCCTGGAGGACAGGACACCAGCACTAGAGAGACTCTGTTTCCCCCAAATCTGAGTCATTACTCTCATTTCTTTTAACGTAAAATTTTTCTACCTTCGTTAGAGCGTCTAGTAAACTTCAGTAAGGGTAGAAGCATGCACACCTCTGAAGAGTCAACAGTGGATTATTTTGCATCAGGAAATGGGCAAATGACTTAACCTGCCCATCCCACCCAAGATCATAGCCGCTTCAGTCCCAGGTTTAAAGCTTTCCTATATTTTCTTCAATACCCGCTTCCTATTTCCTTCACAATGAATGCCACTACCTGACATTGTGTGTCCATCTAGAACATTCCATGAAAGCAGAACCACCCCCTCCACTGTATCCTCATGTGCCTATAAGAGGATCTGCAGCATAGCAGAGGCTTCCAAGTGATCTGTGAATGGGTGACTCCACTGAGATGTTTCCAGGCTTCAAGAGATTTGGGACTGTGTTTTGTTGTTGTATCCTTTTTTAATACATTATTTAAAAACAGCAGTCTTGCCCATCTGGAGGGCTTGGAGATAAGTTAGGCTTTCAGTAGATCAGATGCCAAGTGTGATTTGGTAGTTTTCCACCTGACACTTCATAGTCTCAGGTTGGGATGTGAACTCAGATCTAAGTGTAGTGTGTGGAAGTTGACACCCAAGCAAGTAACACCTAAAGGACCAGGCTTAGTCAGCATTACCCTGAGTAACAACTTTCACCATCTCCAGACCATTACAGGGCTAGAACAAGACTGTGATGGGCTTTGATGTGCTCATGAGCATCTAAAGTCATCCAGAGTCACCATACAACAGGGCCTGGTGACCTGAGGAGTGCAGTATCCCTAAGGGCTGAAAGAGGACTCATATGAGCTGGGAATGGTACGAGGGTGAAGATCGAAGCCCCATGGAAAGAGTTAGGGTTACTCAGTCTTCAAGGCAGAAAGTTAGATCAGCCCCATTCGGAAGACCTTACATGACAACCATCCATTGCCACGCATAATTCCCCAAAGCCTGAAGGTAGGCAGCTATATTGAAGAAAAGTCCCGAGGGTTTAAGTGACTCAGGCTAAGACACAGGTTTGGGTAATGAAACCCAGACTGAAACACATCTGACCTAGGTCAGCCCAGGTCTCATCCTAAAAGTTCATTTGCACTGAAGGACTAGAAAAATATTGACCTTACATTAGAAGCTGCACAGCTTTGACTTTCCCCCCTGTGATCCATGAACCCAAGACAATCTTGACTTTGTCCTAGGCTTCCCAGTCTTCAACTTCTCATCCACACTGAACTTGGGTAAGGAGAGGTTTACACACACTACCTTCTTTACTACCACTGAAGGGAGTTTTACAAGACAGACTAAAAGTTGCCAGGCTGACTCACTTGAATCACTATTCTAGAAAGTTCCAGCATGGCAGAGAACTGGAAACCAAGGCTTATTACAAGCCATCCTCTCGGCTTCTTAGAGAACACCAAACATGTACAATATTGCAACAGACTGCTAGTAGCCACTGCAGAGGATTCTACATCCATGCAGAATCGCCATGAGCCAAGTGCTGTGATGGATTAGCAATGTCTGCCATGGATGCAGGTAGTAATGGTGACAGGCAGGCTGTGTGAAGTGATTCCTCACTCCATTTTGCACATAGAAAAGTAGAGCTCAGGGCCGAGAGGATTAGTTTCCCTGCAGTTGATATAGCACTGCCCTAGCCCCTCAGACTAATCCCCTGAGATTGTCAAAAGAAAGAGAAGTGGGTAGTCCTAACACTTGAGGACAACAATCACCTATGAGTGATTTCCCTTTTGATGAGGGTAGAAGGAGGTGAAGTCCTGAAGCTTTGCTTGTTCCCAATAGACAGTTTTCAGGTGCTGAGCACAAGGCCAGCACAAGAATTACTCCCTCTGACCCAAAGGGGGCAGCACTCACCCAACATAGGGATTTTTTTCCAAGAGGGAGTTACCAAAAAAAAAAAAAAAAAAAAAGGATCCTCTTGCTTACTAGTGGCATTTGAATTATTCTCATAGTCACAGCAAGTGAGTCATGTTAGGAAAGGTCTAATTCATTGCTGCCCTTAGTATAAGTTGTGGCTAATGGCAGTATCACAAAACCAGTTTGCTTTGAGACGTTTGTGTATGCTTTGGACACCATACAAACTAAGGGAAGGATGTAGCTTTCTTCCAATAAAATCTTAGAAGGCAGCCCTTTTGGCAAGTTGGGATATGAGGTTCATATTCCTTTGCCGTCTTAAAAAGCTTTGAAGGCTGCATCTATGCCGAGGCATGATTGTGTCCATCCATTGTGAATTGCCTCAAAACTATACCGGAGGCTGGGTAGTCTGTAAAGAGGTTTGTTTAGCTCACAAGTCTTTGTGGTGCTGGCATCTGCTGGGCTTCTGGTGAGGCCTCAGGAAGCTTATGACCATGGTGGAAGGCAAGAGGGATCAGGCGTGTCACATGGCAAGAGAGGAGGCAGTGCCAGGTTCTTTTAAATGACTAGCTCTCGAATGAATTGAAACTTACTCCTTACAGTGGGGGGAGCGCCAGGCCATTCATGAAGGATCCGCCCCTGTGATCCACCTAAACATCTATTAGACCCATATCCAACACTGGGGATCGCATTTAAACGAGAGATTTGAATGGGTCAAATATCCAAGCTATATCAATTATCTATTAGAACATACTCAGTTCCTGAGTATTCAAGACTCAGGTCCCAGAGCTCCAGCATCTGTCACGCACCAGTTCTGTTTCAGGTGCTGGGTACAGTGAGAAAGTCCAGATCTCTGTGATCAGGGAGGCCAGTAGGGGGGTAATGGGCCACAGGTGTGGTAGGCAGCATCCTTAGACAGCCCAAGGTTTCTACCCTATGTATACACGCCCCATAAGACTTCCTTGCATGTGGGCAGACCCTGTGCATGAGATCACTCCTGTGGTTGTTCCATTACACGGCAAGAAGATTATCCTGGGTGGGCCTGACCCCAGTCACACGAGCCCTTTAAACCCTTCCCAGGAGTCCATAGACAGAGAAGTCAAACTCAAGGCACAAGGAGAATTCAGCATGCCATCATTGGTTTGAAGATGCAGGCGGCCCCTAGGAGCCAACCAGCCCCCAGTTGGCAGCCATCAAGATAAATACTTCAGTCCTACATTTTAATACCTGAATTATACCAACAAGAATGAGTGAAAGCTAGCATCCCGCCAGAGCTGTCAGATGAGAAGGCAGCCAGTCAACACTTTGACTTCAGCCTTGGATACTGGAACAAAGAGTCAACCACCTTGCCTGGATGGTTGGCCAATAGCCCAGTGAACTAGTGAATGTTTTAAGCTGGCAAGTTTGTATTATGCAGCAATAGAAGACAAACATGGGCTACTTGTGTAGCCATGATAATATTTGCCCTCTAGCATCACTGCAATTGCAAACACTACGGGGGACCCTAAGCTTGGTTACAGGAGCCCCACTTTAATGCCTTCAAGTCTCTACTAGTTTGTTAGAGTGAAGCCAGAGGCCTGAAACAACACTTAATGAGGTTCATTAGACCAGGAATAAATTGGGTTGATTCATCCACCTGAGGTTGGAAGTCGCCAGCATAGATCTAGAGGGCTCTCAGGCAACATCCTGCTGTGATATCCATTTCAATCTCTGTTCACTGAAGCCTACCTCTCCTGGACTGTGCAGAGGGCTTCTTGGGAAAAGCACTTATAGCTGATATCTTACTGGTTTAAGCCAAGCTCACTCCATTGATGCCAGTTCCTGCTATTGACATGTATCTGAACCTCCTAGGACTCATCCCTTTAGAAGGAGCTGTCTTATACAAAGACTGGGAAGAGAACCTAATATTGAAAGATCTTCATTAAGAGTGTCTACCATAGGCCAGGAAATGTCAGTTAGTTCACTATTAAAGGTATTCTGAGATAGGGAAAGAGACACAGGGAGAGAACAGCTTGTCTGGTATGTTCAGCTTCATTTTACATCTTCAGTAGGCAGAAAGGGTTCTCTTGTGAGGGCAGGACAAGACAAGTAGACCTCATTAGCCCTACACTGGGGCAAAAACTGCTTGAGAGAAGTAGCAATTAACATCTTGCTCATGGAACAGACTTTAAGCCAGCTAGGATCTCTTGATTTCTGAGAGCTTAAAATTCTAGTTAAACTTTTTAATCCCAGAAAGGCCTGCTAAGGACTAGGATTTGGGGTAAAAGTTTGACTCCAGAACAAATACAGCAGATGCATATAAGTGTAAGCATCTTCTCCCAAGAGCATCCCTCCACTCTGCAGTGGAGTAGCTGAGGCATGTTCTTGCCTCACCTGGAGTTCAGTCCTAGAGTTTCTCCCCTCCATGTCAGGATACACTCCAGGAACTTATGCTCAAACACCCTGCTTCCGGTGTGTTCTTGCCATGCTGACAAACCAATGGGCCCATCTTCAGTGTTCAGTTCACCTAAAGACAGAGTCACAAGACATGATCTTAAAGCCTATTCCACAGTGATGAGGAAAGGAGTGTTGTCTTCATCCTACATGGATGTCCTAAGCATTGTTTTCCAATACTGGCATCTGACCCCTCCCCTCCCTTCTCTCATTCACTTGACCCTAGGAGAGCCTCCTGTCTTTCCTTGCATCAGGTTCTGCTTCCTCTGCCTCTCTCAAGTCTGTACACGGGGTCTTGCCCCTGCTTAGAGGGCTTCCAAAACCACTTAGCTTCCCAGGATATGGGACGGTACAACAAGCCCTTGAAGGGTCAGGGGATTGTCTCTCCCACAGGACACTGCTTACACTGAGGTGCCCAAAGAGGGAGGGCTTTTTTCCCCCTTTATCACAGTTAAGTCAGGCTCCTGAGGCTGGGACTTTCCGTGGTGCTCAGTGCATTCTGGAAGGATACGAAAGCAGGCACTCTTTTGGAGACCTACAGAGAAATTGTTAGAGCAAAGTGCAGATGAAGGACGAGAAATCGAGGTTCTGAAAGCCAGCTGGATTGGACCACGTTGGTCCTGCAGTTGCCTCTGCCAAAACCCAGGTAAACATGCCTTTGTATCTTCCCTACCGGTCATTTCAATTTCTAGTCCACACTTCGTTGTGCAGACAGCTGCCCAGTCCTTCCCCTGTTCTCAATCAATGCCATGCCAGAACTCAGCATGAAGGCCATGCATTATCTGTCTCTAATGGGAATAGAGTCACTCTAGGTATCAGCAAATCAATTAATGTAGATGTTTCATCACAGCCCTCCTCTCAGGCAAAAATAGAAGATTAACAAAGGGGACAGGGAGAGAAGGGACAACCTGAAGATTTAGGGCAGCCATTGCCAATCCAAGTCAGGATCTGGACCGACAGCTCTAACTCAGACCTTAAGTATTTTTCCAGATAGGCTCAGTTTCCCCTGTTTGTACGGGGGGGGGGGGAGGTTATGACTAAATGACTTAAGGGCCCTTCTAGCACTTGTCTTTTTAAACTATTAAAAGAGAACTTAAAGAGGAAGTTTCCAGGGACTGTTCCCAGGTACAGCTAGAAATGGCCAAAGCAGTTGAAACTAGTTAAACTACTCAGGCGCCTTCAAGCATTTCGGAAAAGCTATTATTTATACCATATAAATGACTCACATACACCCAGAAGCAACTGAGTTTGTTTGCCATGATCAGCACAGCTTCTTGAACTCTGCTGCCTAGGATAAGAGGTGATCTCCATTTTAGTATACAAAACCCATATGCACAAAAAGATGGTTTAAATGTAGGGAATAGAAGGAATGCATCAGAGCCTGCAAAGCTCTTGACTTAGTCTCTACTTGTGATTTGCTTGGTTTTATCTCTTGGAATCATTTTGTTGGGTCTAGGACTTGCTTCAGTGAGTTGAAGCACAGTTTGACTCCATACCTAGTGGTCTTTGTTGAGGTTTATAGTTTTGCATTAGAAGTCTGTTCACAGAGCTCTCCAAGTACTTGGGAGCTCAGGTCTTGGTCACTGGTTTTACTGTCTTCAACTCTTCCCTATTAGGATCCTTGCTTATTCTCATGGACCAGTGTGTTATTGAAACCTTGTGCAATCTGTGGGATCCTATGTGCTTAGATCCTCTTGCTATGTTCAAACACAGGGGCATGAAGTATGTGGGATGGAATATTCATGGAGTCTGTGGTTCTCCAATTTTTAGTGTTTTACTTAGAAAATACTAGAAAGCCTCAGACACGTGACAGCCTTGCAGCAGGGTGGGATCCTTTGAGGAATCTTAAGGGCGGGGGGAAGTCACTTGGAACACATTTTAGAATATCTAGTTTCCCCAGAAGCACTTTTAACATGTAGTTTTGCTTATAACTTAGTTACATTAAAAAGGGAGCCTGGCTCCCCAAAATAAATGGCAAAGTCCAGAATAGATCTCAAACCCGAGTCCAGGTTTACAGAAAAGTCAGGCTATTTCTTACTCTTGTTCCTGATTTAGTATCTGGCATGTAGCAATGCTTAGAGTTTGAGTGACTTTCTATCCTCTTAGCCCTTGAATGCCATTTTTTAAAGTTGGCTTGACTGAGACATGCTTCAAAGGAAAACAATTTGATTTAAGTCAGAGCAAGACAACTTGAGGTTAGAGGTCAACCTCTGAAACAGACACACTGTCCCCCAGCCCAATCTTGGCTCTACAGAAACTAAAGAGATAGTCTTTACTACCTCCACCACAAAGTCACCACTGAGAATCTTGAGCTCCTAAACTCCAACTTCCTATGAAGCGTCCAACTGTAATAACTTCAGACTTCCCCCTAGAGTCCCTCATTGCCACACAAGTGACAGATAAGAGCCTTCAAGGCTGTGACAGCATCACAAACCTAATCAGTCTCTCTGATCCTATTTATTCAAGGCATGAAGGGCAATCAGAGTCATTTACTGGCAGGAACTCAATGAGCTGAAGAAGTTATGTCCAACTGATATAAGGCCAGAGTCTTGGGAATTGGTAAAGCAAGATGTTAGACTGAAGTCAGGCTATCTGTGGGGAGGAAGAGGGAGCACTGGGCTTGGGGAGAGAAGACAGTAACTAACAAGTTAGAATGTGAATAGGCAGTAGCCATGTCTCCATGTCAGAGTCTAAAGGCGCAATGAGTGGCTGACAAGAGAAGCCATTGTTTCCTGTACAAAGATGGTAGAAGAATGAACAGAGACCAAGATGTCAGTCATTGCTTTGGCCATCCTGACTAGAGGTCAGCAGGCACAGAGTCTGATAAAGGCTGCCATGGAGATAGTTCAGCCCTATTCAAGTCAAGTGTGGGTTTGCATTTGACCACTTGTAAGTCATGAGATCCAGGGCCAGTAGCTCCATTCCTAAACTTAAGTTTTCCTGACTTAACAAGTAGTGCCTAGTTAGTTGACTGGTTGTCATCAGGATCTGTTGAGAATGCAAGCCCAGTGGAGATGAGGATCTAGGTTTTATGGAGCCTGAGCTAGTTTTAAGGCCACCAAGAGAGAGCTGAGTTTAAAGTACAGAGTTGAAACACACTGGGTACCTGGGTCTGCTATTAGGAAGAGAGGGCCAGTGAGAAGCCCAAACTTCACCTGCATGCACCTTACATAGTAAACCCTCACAGGGGAATTACACTGATGTAGATCTTTAGTGTATTGGGGGGAAGGCGGCAAAGGGGGAGTCATTGCTAGTATCCATCTGAAAAATAGTCTGCTTTGTGATCAAAGCAGTTTCCCTATTTTGTAATCAGACTTTGTTTGGCTTAAAAAAAAAAAAAGTATCAAGAGCGATCTTTCCTGTAAGGATAAATTTTAAAAGTACAGAGCCAAGCTTCAACTTCCTGACACACCCGCTCTGATGCAAGGGCAGATCAGTGCCCTGTACATCCCAATCACATGGGAGCTGTTATCAGCAACAAGAGAGAAAGAAGAGTCATAGTTATTTGCTACTTTACTGCAGATGAGCATAAGAATTGGGTTGGTAGAACAGTTCTTTAGACTATCCACCCCTTCCTGCGGACCATAGATCAAAGCTACAGGTGACAATTGGCAAAGAGGCCGGGATACCTACCCCATCTCATTCTGTTTTATGCCCATCCTAAGCCCAGTATCTGAGTTAACATTGACTCAAACTTACTCAAGACTCATTCAGGGAGGAAAATGGGATTTCTATGCATGGTCTAGAACTAGGTCAAAAGTTAATACAGTCCCAGGGGCCACATACCCCTGGATGCCACCTGAATTCCTATGTATATATTTGTTTTCTCTCCAAGAATCAGAAACATTCCCCTATAACTATAGTCCAGTCACCCATCACAGCTTCACCCTCTTTCATCTACAGGACCTATCCATTGTAACTGTTGTCATACTTTTTGTTCCCAGTTCAGAGTTACAAGGAAGAAACACTTAATCCAGTTATTTACCAAGTGTATGACAAGAAAGGGGTATAGACACCTAGCCATGCCATCTGGTAGCACAGCCTCCACCACCCAAGCCATGAGCCCACATCGGTCCAGTCAGCTGTGGCCAGAGTCACATTCTATGCCCATCCACTCTTAGGACTGAGTAATAATAGTTCTATCTAGTACTAGCTACCAGGGCCTGTAGTTTGACTACCTGGAAATTGGAGCTCTAGCAGGCACTGAGTGTCACTTGAGGGAATCACAGGTAGAGTTGTGATCATAGATCTTCCTGAGGCTAGTGCAAGAATGTTTGGATCTGTTTGGTAGCCCACTCTTCTACTGGTGGCAAGAAGGACAATGACCAGAATCCTTGGTCTTGCCCCTTCCCCATCTATGGGTCAGCGACCACCCTTCTTGGGCCTAAAGCTTAACATCCTCAGAGCTACCATCTGGAAAGTCTGGTATAGTGCGTCAGCCATTGTGTACAGTTTGCCCCAAATGACCTGGAACTCCCTGCTCTTAAACTCAGTCTAGTGGGGAAGGAGGATTGTTAGAGACCAGAGCCAAGATGGCATATAGAGCAGACACATGACTCTAGAGGCTGACCTCAGCCCTTCCCATGTCAGAGTACAGCTAAAACGGAAGGAATAGCATCTTAAGCACACTTTGCTTTCTGCCCAAATATGTGTCTTGTGCAGATGCACACATGTAGCTTACAGGTGGAGGAGTTTAACACCCCAGATTCAACCCTCAGCCACTGGAAGATAAGAACCAATGAGGAAGTAGCCCCATGTCCTAAACAGTGGCTGGACAGTTCCACAAGCCATTTGTACATTCCCAGGTGACCCCAGTGGTTAAGACCTCCAGTTGCTAACAGAAGTAACCTCAGTAGTAAACCCTTATTTCCTTTTCTTGCTCTAGTCACTTCCTTTTATGCCACCCCCAAGATTACCTCCTTGATAAGCTACCTGCCTACCCCTCCCCCAAGACCTTACCTTAAGCTCTGCTTTCAAAGAAGCTCAATTAAAACAGGGACCAATACAAAGCAAAGACGGCAGGCCTTACAGGAGCAAGAATCCCAATCCAGGGGAATTATGATTTTGCATCATAGGAACGTTTCTCAATGCTTGGGAGGTTACAGGTAACCTCATTTTATGAGCAACCCTAAGCAACCAGGGGCACTTTGTGGTGAGAGACAATAGCACGTTCAAGGTTTTTAGAAGGCTGTGTGCTCCCAGAAGCACCATATAAAGCTTGTAGGGCATTAGAATTGGGGTGAAAAGTCAAAGATGAAGGCAATGAAAAAGTCACATTGCTGTCAAGCAGTTCTGGCACATCAGTGAAAACTCAGGACTCCGCTTCTAGGAAGACACTTTTCTCCAAAAATCATAGTTACCAAGAGATCTCTTCAGGCGACCCTGAGTAGTTTTTATTCCTGAAGTCTTTCCTGGCGGATAAGCCTACTTCCATAAAAACAGGAGCAAGTATCAGGACTGTGGCCCCCTCCCCCTTTGGCCTCAGCTTCGACTTTTGTAAGGGCTACAACATCCTTTGGAAGACTTGCTCATTTTTGCGATGGAAGAAATTGTCAGATCTTCCCCTGCCGTGAGGGCCTTGGCAGACGTCCATGCCTTCTACCCACCACAACCCTTCTGCAGCCCTGGTGGGGAGGTATATCTTACACTTCAGTTCATACCCTGCCAGGACCTTTGGTACCAGCCTCATTAGCCCCCTTAACCCAACCAAGGACTTGTTCACACTGACCACTCCCCTTCTTGCATCTCACATGTTGGCATTGCTGCATAGCTAGCAGCTAGTCTGGAATTCCTTTAAGAGTCACAGCGGAAGGAAGTTGTGTACCACTGGGAGATGAACAGGTAAGGCATGGCAGGCGCTCACTAGAAATACCCCCAGTTAAAAGCAATGAGCTAAGATCTATGACCAGAATGTCCACCCAGCAACACTAAATCTTACAGTACAAGGGTTACAGCAATGTCTACAGTACCATGTCCATATGCTCATAACACAAGTCACTGTGTTTTTTGCAAAGACTCATGTCTCTATCAATGAAGAAGGATAGAGACAGGGGAAATCAATGAAGCCGCATGGGAGGAACCCAACAATGTTAAATAGGATTAGAACCTCCTGAGTTAGTTTAAACAGAGTTATCACTACCTCCTTGTTTCATCTATAAGCACCAAGTACAAACAAAACCCCTCCCTTCCCATCAGCAGCTGGTACCTCTTGAGCACAGGGTAGATCACTCAGTATTAGCCAACAGGAAAACCCACTAGGCTAGAGGCAAGACTACCCCCCCAGGTGTTCAGACTTAGCTATTTGAAGCACGAAGACTTAAGCAAACAAGACTGCTCAGAGGGCTGTTACACAGAATGGGTATGCTGGTCCCTCTCAGAGGATCCCCAAGCTAGTGCTGTTCTTTGGCAAGGAAGTGAGGCTCCCACTTGCCACAAACAGTCATCGTGTCCATGGAGTTTTCAGAGGGTCTTACAGAGAAAGCTTAACTCCCTAAGGAGGTCTGAGCCACCAGGCCATCCCTCCCACCTTTTGTCTCATAAGGGGCTGAGGAGCAAACAAGAGGTAGACCCTAGGGATGGCTTGGGACCCAGTCAAGGTAGACCCTAGGGATGGCTTGGGACCCAGTCAAGGCCCCCTGCCAGGAACTGTTGCTGTCACCACAGAGGAACTTTCTCTGCTTATATAGGCCTGGAGGGGGTGAGATTATCACCTTCTGATTTGAAGCTTGGCCCTTCACAAGTTTTCCCCAGGTTCGTCCTCTGTAGGAATTTTAAAACTCATGCCTTCTTCAAAAGCAAGGATCTGGAACAAAGTTAAACACCAACATGATCTCACTTGTAAGTGTGAGCTAAACTAAGGGTCTGCAAAGACAGAATGGTATAATAGACGCTGGAGACTCAGGGTGTGGAGGGATGGGAAAATCACCTGTCAGGTACAATGTGTACAGGTGGGGGTGGGGTGGGCACACTTAGAGCCCAGATCAAAAACCATTCGTACCCCCTGAAGATACTGAAATAAAAATAGATATTAAAAAAGCAAAGATTTGACCAGTTGAACAATGGAGTTAGTCTATATGACAGAGCTAGACACTACACCGCCGTTTCAACAATGGGAACGTGAAAACACAGGAAGTGGCAAGGGCTGAGATTCCAGCTCAAGGATCCTGGCCACTTAAGCCCCACATTCCAACCCTGGAGAATTCAGTGAGGTCCCAGCCATGCCTAAGCCTTCCCTTTCGGCTGCTTTCTAGTCAGCACTGACTGGTTTTAGTTATGGGAATAGCTGGGGAGAAGAAACAAACCCACACAGAATCCTGGGGTTTCAACCTCTGCTAGAGCCTCTTTGAAGTGAGGACAAGGTGGAGGCCCAAACTTTACCTGCATGCAGCCTACTTGGGTAGCTAATCCTGACCTGCACCCCACATCTCTATAGTAAAATTTTAAAGAGAAATCGAGAGTTACCCTATGCCATGATCTGCTCACAATTGCCAAGACTCGAGTTACAGTTAGTATTCTTACTCATCTCTTCCCACCTTTCAACAGGTGGGTCTTCAGAGCCCCGCATCCTTGCAAGGTTTATACTGTTGACTCAGATGTCAGGGAGTTGAGCTTCTACTGTAAGACCTTTTGAAAGCCCCATGGAGATGTATACTGGGAAAGTTCTACACTATTGGAAGGAGGTGAACCCTACTTCATGGGGGCAGGAGATGAGAGGGAGAATAAGGGCGTCTGCAGTGTCACAGAGCATGTCTTTTTCTGCCAGACAGCCCAATTCACAGACTGTTTTCGTCATCCCAGCACCCTTCTTGTTGGAGTTCATGTGCCCCCACAGGAAGATCAGGGCATGGGGGTCTCCCCTGAGGGTTGGGACCTTTGTGAGAGCTCTGGGAAGCAGAGAAGTAGCTTCCTGTCCTGAAGAGTAGTGAAAACAAACTTTCACTAGTTGAGGGGATTCCTGGATAGCTTGATTCCTTGCTTCTCTTCCTTCTCCCCGTTTTTTTTAGCTCCAGGTATGTGGGGGTGCCAGAGCCTACTGAAGCCTTCACACAGAGACAGGTTTCCTTCCTGGCTCTAATCTGCTTGGGTTTGCACTTAAAGCACCTTGTCCCCGTCTCCAACTCAAAGCAATTTTAGTGTTGCTCTTTCTTCTGAGTCTAAAAGCCTCAAGACCACTTCTGAATTTACCTAAATGCCAGAAAAATCTCAAGAGATAGAAAAGAAGCCTAACAGACTTTCCCCCAAACCATTCAACCTAAGGCACTCCTGGTTTAAAACACAGAAAGAAGCATCAGCAAGCAGCAAGTTCAGAAGCAAAGAGACTCTGGGTGTTAAGAGAAGGTCCTTTTAACTCTCTGCCTGGTCCTGCAGTCACTGCTCATTGGCTGGTTGCCTTCCCCCCTAATGCCTCTCACCTGGGCCCAAAGAGCAGCTCCTGGGAGTGTTTAATTCCAGGTGATGCTAACAAGTACTGTGACCGTCAGCTTCCAGTTTCTGCCTGCTTCTTTCGTATAGTTATTCATGATGCTGTATTCCACTTTCAAATGTATCCTGCTTTGGCAATAAGTGACCCTATTTATAAAGAAATTGCGTGCCTTTTTTTTTTTAAGATGGAGTCTCACTCTGTCACCTAGGCTGGTGTGCAGTGGCATGCTCACGGCTACCACAGCCTCCACCTCCTGGGCTCAGGTGATCCTTCCACCTCAGCCTTCCAAGCAGCTAGAATCACAGACATGCACCACCATGCCTGGCTAATTTTTTGATTTATTGTAGAGACCAGGTCTCACCAAGTTGCCCAGGCTGGTCTCGAATCCCTGGGCTCAGGCAATCCTCTTGCCTCCACCTCCCAAAGTGCTGGGACTACAGGCATGAGTCAGTGCACTGAGCGAATTACGTATTTTTTTTTTGAGTTGGAGTCTCACTCTGTCGCCCAGACTGGAGTGCAGTGGCTGCTCCTGGCCACCACAGCCTCAACCTGCTGGGCTCCGGCGATCCTTCCGCCTCAGCCTTCCAAGTAGCTGGAACTACAGGCATGTGCTACCGCGCCCGGCTAATTTTTGATTTACTGTAGAGATGAGGTCTTGCCAAGTTGCCCAGGTGGGCCTTGAACCCGCGGGCTCAGGCAATCCACTCACCTCAGCTTCCCAAAGGCCTGGGATTACAGGCTGAGCCATTGAGCCCGGCTTAATTATGTATTTTTCTATACCCACTTGAGCCTTGCAGAAAAGCCCTCCCACCAGGAGTTCAGTAGCAAGGACAAAACCATTGTTGGGATTTCTGCTGCCCTTGTAAATAAGCCACAGCTGTGAACTTGACTTCCTAAAACCCAGCCAGACCCAACCTCGTGTAACCAACCCCTACCTTACTCTCTAGCCTCTGTCCTGTGCCTCTCAGCCCTCACGATCCACCTCTAGCCGCCTGAGGCTGTTCTCAGTTCCTTTGAGTTATAGCTAGATGTGGGATAGCTAGATGTGGGATTCTCATCTGTGGTTTTATTTAAAGCCTTACTCACCTGTTTTTGCTTTAATTGGCTCTACCTTGAGTCAAACCCCTGCTCTGCCACTGACTAGCTGTAAGCTCTGACTCAGTTAATTTGCTTTTCTTTGCCTCAGTTTTCTCATCTGACAATAGGGTAATCTTTATAAGCTAGGCACGCTATGAGGATCAAATGAGTTAATATTTGTAAGTCTTTAGAACAGTGCATGAAATGTAATTAAGTGCTGTAAAACTTCTGTTAATTACAAGTAAGAGGATAGAGAAGAGAAAACAGCTGATATTTAAGTTCCTTCTGTGAGCTGACTCATTTCATCATTATGAGCTTTCAATTGCTTCAGGCATATGCTGTGGAGGGATTACAATTATATACAACCCCACTTTATAGAAAAGAAGAACTTAGTGATAAGACATGTGCACACCACCACCCCAACAAGAATGTGGCAGGTTTGGCTTTAAACTTGGGTCTCTCTGGTTCCAAATCCCATACTCTTTCTTTACACTGTTGAGCAGCTCTTGTACTCATCCTAAGCTCATCTCAAAGGCACCTTCTAGTTCCGGTACACAGGAATGTGCTGAAGTCCAAGTTTCCGCTATTTATAACCCTCCCGGTGGCATGCACTTTGATCACGATGCCTATTAGGACATCCTACTTTTAGCCTAAAGAGGTGACGGATATAGTTGATGAGCGTCCTGGGCATGTCCCTTCTGGAGGGTTGCCCTGGCTCCCTTTCTGAAGTTTGCAGGGGCAGAAAACCGCAGAGAGTGACCACTCTGTTGCTCTTATTATTAATAATACTTAAATTTAGCTGCTCTTAGGGAAATATAAAGTCTATCTGGATGTACAATAATTATCACAAGGGAAATGGCAACAACATCAACTCTCAGGGGCCAGGGGTTTTGTCTGTTTCCTTCACAGATGTGTCTCTCATGTCTAGAACAGTGCCTGGCAAATAGCAGGTGCTCCATAAATACATTGTCTCAGTAAGTGAGAATGAATGCATGACTGGACAAGTGAGCAGGATGAAGGAAATGGTGTATCAGAATGGAGAAGAAGATAAGCTTTGACACCAGAGGGATACAGATGAAACCTCTAGACCTAGGTGGAACCAGCCCTCTCTCCCCTTCTGTCGTTCCCCTCATCATAGTGCACTGAGCACTTCCTAGAAGGTTCTGATACAGACTTTTAATTGGGGGATGGACTGGGGCCCAAGGTGGTGGGGTTGGTGTGTGGGAAGAAGAGGTGATGGGAGAAAATAAATTCCCCTTCACGTGACAATCAGAGGAAGACAGTCCCGAACAATGACCAGATCGTCTCGCTCCATCCTGGTTTTTCCAGAACCAGTTCAGGTTTAGCCCTGAAAGTCCTCAGAAAAATCCTAGAAAAATCCTCAGTCTGGATAAAACAGTTCCGTTGATCACCTTAAGCACTACTTTGGGCATGTCCCTCAACTTCTCCAAGCCTCAGTTCTCTCAGCTGTAAATGGGGATGACAGTATTATGTGTACTTCATAGGCGTACTGTAAGGATTAAATGAGATACCACACACTGACTTCTTACCATGTGCTTAGCACATAGTAAATTTAATTGGTGGCAGCTATCACTATCACCGTTACTTCTACTAACTTCTGAGTCTTGAAAATGCATCTCACTTCCTAATATATGTTTGCTGACTCTACTTAAATTAAGATGCTTGGTTTCAGAGCAGAGGGGGAAGGTGAGTCACATAAGAGCTAAAAACATCAGGAGCGGTGTGTCTTAGACATTTTCCCCTACAGAAACATTGTCTCACCTTGTTTTGGGGGTTTTTTGGGGGTTTTTTTGGCGGCTTTTTTAGCAATCATATCTGGCTGTTCCGTGCTGATTTCTAACAGATGTTCCTCTAATGAACTATGCTGTAATCTTAGGGCCTTAATATAGTGCTGGGGTGTGATAAGTTTGAAACGGCTGTCATCATTGCCTGCGAGGACGGTCTGGTCATTGTTCGGGACTGTCTTCCTCTGATTGTTATGTGAAGGGGAATTTATTTTCTTCCATCACCTCTTCTCCCCATATGCCAGCCCCACCACCCTGGGCCCTAGTTCTTCCCCAAATTAAAAGTCTGTATCAGAACCTTCTAGAAAGTGCTCAGTGCACTATGATGAGGGGGATGACAGGGGAGGAGACTGGGAGAGAGGGATGGTTCCATCTAGGTCTGAAATCAATATATTCAGACTGCAAACACGCAGATTCTGTGACTAACGGGTGGGGAGCAGGCTCTGGGGGGACCAATGGCAGATGTTCCTGGAGCAGGAGGTATCGGGTCTAGGACAGGAAGGACCTGGTGTAAAGCAGCTCCAGGCTCAGCAGGGAGCTTCCATTTACAAATGCCCAGGGGTCCCGATGGGAGCCAGGGACCTCCTGGACTAGCAGGGAGAAGCCAGGGACGGGGGTGGTTTCTAGCTTCTGTCTGGTCACGTCTTATTCATCTGAATGATCTCAAAGCTCCAGCTGGGGCTCAGGATGAGAAGAAGATCTCACCAGTTTAGTCAAGTCAACAAGACTTTCTAAGTGCCTGACACTGGGCACATCAGGTTAAAACACCAAACCCACCGTGAGACCAGAAAATACACAGCTCACTGAGAGAGTGCTAGCACCTCCACCCTCTGGCTAGATCCATTTACTGTTTGAAATTGCATCAACCAACAGCAAGAGACTGGATGATATGTCCCAGGATATATTTTTTTTCTTGAATGATGATGATAATGATAATATCAATAGGCTGTCGCCTGGCTGAGCTATGGTGTGGCTATGTGCTCTTTGGACTATGGCCAGGTTGAGCTTTCTTAAGCTTTGGCCCCCCTTCCCTACCTTGGGGAGGTGAATCCCCTCTCTCTCTCTCTCTCTCTCAAATTTACTTTGTAAGTAAATTATATTTCCCAATCTAAAAAAATAATAATATCAATAAATAGCTGCAAACATTCGTGAGTTTTTACCAAGACTCAGGCCCTAGGCTAAGTATTTTATGCACTTTTTCCCATTTAATTCTCACAATAGCTTCATGAAATAGATGCTTTTATCTCCACTTGACAGGTAACTAAAACCCAGACAAATTAAATCACTTGACCAAGGTCACACAGCCACAGAGTGATTGAGGCAGGATTTGAACTTGCAGCCATCTGACTCCAAAACCTAATTTTAACCACTCTACTAAAGTGTGCATCCCAATTCTGGCTATTCAGAATTACCAGTTGTTAGGATACCAGGAAAAAGAGATTTATTTTCTTCTAATACACTTAAAGAAAATCTATATAGTTCCATGCTTAATAAAAGAATGAGGCTGGGTTTTACATCATGTAATCAGAACAACATAAAGAATTCAAAGAATCTGTTGCATAGAGATTTCTCATTTTATAGGAATTAACCTGTGATCCATGGTCTTTCTCCCCACAGTAAGCTCTTCAATCCTCTGATATTCACTTGGGGGAAATTTAATCCCATAGAATTCACACTGCACAGCCACCACCCCCGTAGAAAAGACCTTGAAATTATTCCTGTATGGAAATATCATTGCTATCCACAATATTTGAGGAGGATGGGAGAAAAGTAAAAAACCAAATGCAGCAATATGGAGAGAGAACATAAATAACCCTCACGTTGTATCTTCAGTGAATTAGACCAGGGGTCGGCCATCTTTTTTCTGCAAAAGACCGGGTAGTAAATATTTCAGGCTTGGCGGGCCATAAAGTCTCTGTTGCAACTTCTCAACTCTGTCTCTGTGTAAAAGCAGCTGTTCATGTTATGAAAACAAATTCCATGGCTGTGTTCTAATTAAACTTTATTTACAAAACAGGCAGTGGGCTCTGAATTAGTTGGTGACAGGCAGTTAGGAAGGTTTAAACGGGTTGATCTTGCCCTGCAATGTGTTGGTAGGTTTTCTCCAAATTGAAGTAGAATAACAAAATAAATAATACTAATAAATAGCATTCATCAAAGGCTCTTAAGGGTCAGATTCCTTGTGTGTGTTATCTCCTTGAACACCCACCACATTTGATGATGTAACTACTATTACTGTCATCTCCAGTTTGAGAACAGGAAGTCTACCTAAGAGGGGTGAACTTATTCCTGGTTGAGTGAATACATTTCCATTTTAGGGATGAGGAAACTAGAGGCTCAGAATGCTTAGTCATTCATCCCAAGTTTTTGAACATGTAATAATTGCTCAATAAGTGTTAGCTCCAAGATCGAGCCACAGCTTGAAGTCACTCACCTTTTTTTTTTTTGAGTTGGAGTCTCACTCTGTCGCCCAGACTGGAGTGCAGTAGCCGCTCCCAGGCACCGCAGCCTCGACCTGCTGGGCTCTGGTGATCCTTCCGCCTCAGCCTTCCAAGTAGCCGGAATTACAGGCATGCGCTACCATGCCCGGCTGATTTTTTGATTTATTGTAGAGATGAGGTCTTGCTGCCAGGCGGATCTCGAACCCGCAGGCTCAGGTAATCTGCTCACCTCAGCCTCCCAAAGGCGCGGGATTACAGGCTGAGCCACCGAGCCCAGCTCACTCACCTTTTTAATGTGGGGAATTGAGACCTGCTCCTCCGAGTATTGTCAGAGTCACTCCATCCCAGACTCCTTCTGAAAACCCCACCCCATCCTTCCTTGTTGCAAACCCATATCACTTGGCTTTCCAACCTTTTCTGATGCCTTCTGCCTCCCGAAATCTCAGCATTATCTAAGGAGTCACCACCTCAGCCCTTCAAAAACTTCACCCTTGGGTGGTCTGGGAAAGCTTCTAATAGGAGATGAGGAAGAATAGAAACTTGCAGGGCTGAGCTGGAAGGACAAGGCTTGCGCCTGGAAGGGGCAGTAGCAGGGAGGAGTTGGGCTTTCTAACTCTGTAACCTGCTAGAAGTAGGTCAAATCCCAGCTCCATCACCTCTTAGCTGGCACATTGTTTGGTTTATCCAGTCCTTGGTTTCTGTATCTATAAAATGGGACAAAAGTGATACCTCCCACATAGATAGAATGTAATGAGAAGAATCCAAATACAGAGACTACTACCATGACTGGCACATAGCAAGCTCCCGTTAAATGTGACTTGGCTGTGCAGCCATACAGTATGTCACAAGAAGGCAAGAAGATCTATCTGTGGGGTTCAAACATGGGGTTTATCTTGGGGGTAGTGGGGCAAAAAGTTCAGAAGGGTTAACATGGGGCTTCCACCAGCCTTAAAGCAGTTGTTTTCAGATATTCATGTTTATCAGGATTACCCAGGTGCTAATTAAAATGCAGATTCCTGAGCCCTCCCAAGTGCTCTGTTTGGTAGATTGGGGTTGTGACCCCAGAATCTGCATTTTTAATGTGTTCTAGTGACTCCGATGCCCAGGTAAGTCTAATATATCCACAGAACACAATATGAACATTAAACTAGGACATCTGGATTTGCCGTTGTTAAGATGCAGGGGTCACTGAAGGATTATCATCAGGGAATAACAGGATTTACGCCATTTTAGGATGATGAGTCTGGCAGAGGTGCGAAGATGGATCAGAGGCGAGAGAGAAAAATTAAGAGGTCCTTATAATAACCCAGGCATGAATCACCAGCTTTAATATCTTCCTATTAGGTGTCCCAGCTGTTGTGAGACAGTCTCTAGGCACCAGTCTGGGGACCTGATGCCACTAGAGCAGACAGGGGACCATAAGTCAATGCTTTCACAATGTCTATTCCCCATTCTTGAGCAATTTTGATTGACATTAATCATGACAACAGTGACTATTTATTAAGCATTCTCTCTGCGTCTGGCCCCAAACACATCAGGTCCATCCTCTTATTTAATCCTCTGAGCAGTCCCATAAAATAGGTTTCATTATCCTTCCAAGAAATTCAGAGAGGTGAGGTTACTTGCCCAAAGCCACCCACATAGGAAGACATAGAAATAAGAGTTGAGACTAACACTGTCTAAACTCAAAGACTGTAAGGCTTACTACCTTCCAAAGATATCTGCCAATTCAGATCCTATTCATCCTCTAAGGCAAATGCTCTGATGATTTCTGAGTTTTTCATGGATCTTTCCTCTTACTCATGTAATCACCCAAGGTGGATATTCCTGGTTAGCAATGGTTATTCTTCCAGTGATTCAGAGACTCAGGCTCTTCCCATTTTATTGCTCTGCCTTCCTTTTAGATTTCCTTGTTTAAATCAAAGAGCTGTTATAAGAGGACTAAATGGTAGAGGGGCTATACTTGCTTCTTAAACACTTGGGCCAACAATTTGCACTCACATTTCATTGGTTAGACATTAGTCACAAGACACATGCATGCAAAGGAGTCTGGGAAATGTATCCCAGAAGGAGAGTTACAAAAAAGACAAAATGGATTTGGGGTGAATAAATAGAGATCTCTGCCACATAGCAGATAGTGAGTGCTCCAGAAATAATTATTAATTATTTTGTATTATTATTGTCATTATTAACCACTGCACTGCAAAGTAGTGCAGTGGAATGATTAAGAATCAGATCTGGTTTCAAATCCTTCCTAATTACCGATTAGCTTGGTGTTGCCAGGTAAGCTGCTTGCACTCTATAAACTTTATTTCTAAAATGGGAACAGATGCACCAACCTGGGACTGTTGTCAAAAATCCATTGTGCATAGCAGAAAACCTTTCTAAGTACATGACTGAGTAGAAGCCTGCCACGTGTCATCCAAGCTTTGTATAACTCCAAGGCACACAACTGCCTTGCGTGATGGGCAATATTTCCTCGATTTTTCAATCACAGAAAACCCAAAGTTTTAGCTGAAACAATTTTCAAGTTTATCCTGAATCTGTCAACCTCTCTCTATCACAGTTGCCACCACTCTTGTCTAGGTGAGACCATCTGTCACCTGGATGATTGTAACAACTTCTCAACCAGTCTCTCTGCTCCCCACTTACCCCTACAGTCCATTCAGCTGTCAGACCAAGTATTATCCTTCTAGGACTCAAGTCAGATCACTTCCCTCCCTGGATGAACAATTTCCAATGGCTTCACATTGCACTTACAATAAATCCAAGTGTTTGCTATGGCTTAAGGCCTAAGTCCTGCATGAACTGGCCCCTGGCCACTGCTAGTCCATTCCAGAGTTCTGACTATATCACCTTTCATTCTGTTCCAGCCCCAGGGCCTTTGCACTTGTTAATTCCTCTGCTAGAATGCTCCATCACTCTTGGATCTTTGCATGACTGGCTGTTTTTCATTGTTCAGGTCTCTTTAAATGGCACTTTTACAGAGACACCTTTACTGTCTACCTAAAATAGGTTCCTCCTTTTCTTCTTCTGCCTGTAATATTTACCTATTTTCCATATAGCAGTTATCACTCTTGAAATTATTGTATTGATTGAGTCATTTATTATCTGTCTTTTCTTCCACCAATATGGAAGCTCTCAGAGAACAGGGACCCATTTATTTGATTTTCTACTGTGTTTCCACTCCCTGGCACAGAGTAGGCACTCAAAATTTATTCAGTGACTTATAATGAAACTTCGAGTGGTTAAGCCACTTACCTGAGGCCATGCAACTAGGTGGAAAAGCCAGGACTGAAACCTAAGTCTGTCTTGTTCCAAAGTCCATGCTCTTTCTGTTATTCCAAGTTGCCTGCCTGGAGTACTAGTGGCAGATGCAAGATTGTGACCCCAACTCTGTAGCCAGGCAGAGAGCTCACATCTCCTGGATGATCTCAAAGACAGGTTGGGATGGCTTGTGTACTCAGAGGTCATGTAGTTTTCCCTTGTTCAGACACCTCCCAAGCGAGGAATCCTCAGCTTTTAAATGCCCTTGACTGGCCGGGCTCGGTGGCTCAGCCTGTAATCCCGCACCTTTGGGAGGCTGAGGTGAGTGGATTGCCTGAGCCTGTGGGTTCGAGACCCACCTGGGCAACTTGGCGAGACCTCATCTCTACAATAAATCAAAAAATTAGCCGGGTGTGGTAGCGCACGCCTGTAGTTCCAGCTACTTGGAAGGCTGAGGTGGAAGGATCGCTGGAGCCCAGCAGGTTGAGGCTGCGGTGGCCGGGAGTGGCCACTGCACTCCAGTCTGGGTGACAGAGTGAGACTCCAACTCAAAAAAATAAATAAATAAGTGCCCTTGACTTCTTGACTTCTGGCCCATAGTGGCAAGGAAGGGAGCAGAGGGACCGAGCTTTGAAATGGGAATGATTGGAGTTTGAAGTGTGTGGGATGCAGAGAGAAAGAGCTAAGGGTTATAAAATGCAGAGAGCTCTGGAAAGCTCTAAAGGGTGACATTTGGTGTTGCTGGACCTGAGTCCCGACTGGCTGAGCCATGGCAATCTCTTGTGCCCAAGAGGCACTGGAGGATCAGTCACCTGAGGAGGTGGGGGATTCTGATGCCATTCGTTCTCCTCAGACACATTGTATCTGGGGAGCCAGGCATCTTGGTGTGCTAGCATTCTGTTTGTGCCTCCAAGACATTCTCCACCCATGTCTGCACAGCTGAGCCCGGGGGACGTACCTGTCCCAAATGCATCTGCAAGGCCTGGGATTCCCTTGCTTTCCAGCTTCCAGCTTGGCTCAGTCAATGGAAGGCACACCAAAAGGTCAGAGGGCGGAAGGAGAGAGGGACTGGGGTGTTTCTGTCTCTCAGGTTCCTCCTGGCTGCAGCTGCTGTTGGCCAAGTCTTCCTTGGCTACAGCTGCTGCTGGCATCTGGTCACTACAGGGAGCCTGGGAAGGATGCGTGTTTTACTAACATATTGCTTGCACTGCGGTCCTTCACAAAACCGGGACTCTGTTGGAAAGGGATTTTGGAAACTAGCAAGGTCTGCGGCTGTGAGTACCCAAGTCACAAGTATTCAAATAAAGACTTGGAGTTCAGACAGAGAAAGTGTTGCATGACCTGATATTCTAAACTCCCTTCTGACTCTGTGATTCTGTCATTGGTCAGGCTCTCTTCCCTCCCATAACTGCTTACTGAGCACCTATAAGGTGGTGGGAACACAGAGTGCACAACAGACAAGGTCCTGCTGTCACAAAGCAGGAGACGGATGATGAAGCAAACCAACGAACAAAGAGGTGATTATGGGATCCATGCTATGGAGGGCCTTCCCAGGGTGTGATGGAGTCGTTTCAAGCCGTGTGGCAGTAAACAACTGCTTTTTGCTCTCAGAGCCTCAGTTGACCCATCTCTAAAATGGGGATAGGGTACGTGATGTCTAAGGACCTTCTCAGCTCTGGTTACTGTTATTCTAACAGTTTTCTCGCAAGATATACGTTTTATTTTTCACCAACAAAGAACCCCACAGTTAATATATTTGGTCAAATTAACTATGTGGTTCTTTGGAGTATGGGGTGAAGAGAGAAAGAGCTAAGGGTTATAAACTGCAGAAAGCTCTAGAAAGCTCTATGGGTGACATTTGGCTTTGCTGGACCTGAGTCCCAATTGGCTGAGCCATGGCAAAATCAAGTGCCCAAGAGACACTGGTGGGGAAAAAAAAAACAAAAACATATATATATTTATACATGGCTGTCAATCATTTGTCACTCTCTGACACTCATAGTGCAGGCTTCTAGAAAGAATCCTCACCCTCATAAAGGAAGCCTACTCAAGGCAAGAGGGGGGAGATAGGTCAAGGGAGCCCACAGTGATGCTGAGTAGACACATATGTACCCAGAGACATACAAGACTGTTAGCATTTGTCTCAGGGAGTAAATCACTTGCCCAAGATAGCACAGTAAATGTCAGATTCAGAAATGATGTGGTCACCACTATTTTTCAGATTCTTTATGTCAGTCGTTGGGCAAAGAATCTCACATACATATCATCAGAAGGCAGTGCCATGTGGTAGGTTTGAGAGTCATACCACCTGGGATTGAAATCCTGGCCTCACTACTGACCAGCTATGTGACTCCAAGCGTGTTACCTGATCTTGCTGTGCCCCAGTTTTCCCATGTGTAAAGTGGGGACAGTAATTGCAGCTACCTTAGAGGTTTTCAAAACCGCCAGTTTTGAATGAGATAATCTAGGAAAAGCATTTGGCATGCTGTCCAGCACACAGAAAGCATCATCTGAATATTGTTTTAGAATTAGTATTTACTTGGGCTTGGGATTTGGACCTGGGTCTGTCTGACAGAAAGGCTAGGAAAACGTCCTGCTTGGTAACAGCTCACAATGTTTCCATGTCAGACACCACTGACCTGATGTGATGACAAGGACATGTCATCTCTGTGTTCTTTCTAAAAACCCATCAGCCCAGTCTCATCGTGAGGAAACCATGAGACAACTCCCTATGGAAAAACATTCTACAAAACGCCTGAACAGAATTCTTCAAAACCCTTCAGGTCATGAAACAGCAAGGAAAGACTCAGAAATTATCACAGATGGGAGGAATTGAGGAGGCAGTGTGACCAAATGCAATATGAGACTGGATCCTCCAAGCAAGAATGGAGTTTAGTTAACAGTAATGTGTCAGTGAGGGATTTCTAGATTTGACAAATGTAAGATGTGAGATGATCATCTTCTGCAAGATGATCACATTTGGGAAGACTGACACTGGGTAAGGGGTCTGTGGGAGCTTTCTGTGTGATCTTTGCAACTTTTCCGTAAGTCTAAAATTACCTAAAAATTAAAAGCTGATTTTTAAAAATTGCTTCTGGAATGATTCTGCAATCCTCAGCAACATCAAGTGTTTGTTGCAGTCATTCATTTATGAGGGCATCATTGGGGAGAAGGGACACAGTTGTATCCCTCATAAATGCAAAAATTATAGCTAATTGACTATGTGAATGATCCTAAGTTCTACTTGAAAGGTGCCAGGAAAACATCAGCCTCCCCTGCCGGGAGATTCATTCCTCTACTCACACTTGAGGGAGCAGAGAAGCCACCATCCACCCATGTTGGGGACTCATGTTTCCTCTTGACTTGAGACAAAGTCAGTCCCCTGTTTGCTGTGGGCTGGGCCATCCTGAGGCATCTGCTCTCAATTGCAGAGGGACACACACACCTTGGGCTCATAGCCCATGTCCCCATGGTGCAAGACAGAAGGGAGCGAAGACATCGATGACTTTATTTATTTATTTTTATTATTTTTCATTATAAAGATGTGGGGTACAGTTCAGGGTTAGGTATACAAACACTGATTATGCAGGTCCCCTTGTTGATGAGGTAGGCCCCTTCCTCCCCTATTGAGGGACTTCGATGATTTTATTATTGTTGAGATTCAGTGCAGCAAGAGATCACTTAGCACAATTGTGAGGGAAATTTTGCTCTAGCTTGAAGAGCTGTGAGCACCATGTTTCTCTTGGATTACAATGCTCATATTGCAGCTCTTGTGTCTTGGTGGTGGACTGCAGGAAAGATGCTCAGTGGCAAGTGTGTGAATCTCAAAAGGCACATCTTAGGACCATCTTCACTCCTACCTTTTTCCTATCCTTCTTTCCAGTTCACCACCTTCTTTTCATCCATCACTTTACATGATCTCACAGTATCATGTGTGGAACCTTAGAATCCAGGCTCATACATAATTCCATGGTGCTTGAACCAATTTTACACTTCCACTGGCCATTTGGAAATACTTATCAGAATTACAAATGCATATACTCTTGGACCCAGTAACTGCACCATCAGAAATGTATCCTATAGATTTACTCATACACATATGAAGTGATATGTGCCAGGGATTAGAACGAACCCACATGGCTATCGGGGGGCAACTGGTATACTCATAAATGGAATATTATGGTGCTATAAAAAGCAAGTAGAAAGTTTTTTATGTCCTGACATAGAAAGATATCTAAGACAACTTAAGTGGAAAAAGCAGTGTGCAGAAGAATGTGTAAATTAACTACCTTTATGTAAAAGAAAGGGTAATGAGAATATACATGTATACTTACTTGGATGTGCATAAGGAAACTTTGGAAGAACATATAAGAACTAAGAAGTGACTTATGAGAGAGAGAGAGAGGAATTGGGCAGATGAGAGACAAGAATGAGAGAGAAATTTTTACTCTATGCTTTCTGGGGTGTTAACAACATGATTTATTTAAAAACGAATAAGAGAGAGAAGAAAGTTAAGGAAGAAGAGAAGGAGAGGTGGAGAGAGAGGACTTAAACCTTGATTCTCACTAGCCAATTAATCTTGGGCAAGTTACTTTTTTTTTTTCTCAAAGACTACAAGAAAATAGAATGAGAGTGAAAAGAAAGAAGGGGAGAGAAAGAAGGGGAGAGTAAGAGAATAAGAGAGAACTTTCTAGATGGTTTTAAATAAAATTAGAATCATAAAACCACAGAAATCTAAACTTGGTTCTACTTTTAGTAGAAAGAAAACAATTCTGATTGATATACCAATTTATAGTAGAAGTTGCTGTTTTGAGGACATGGACTGAATTTTCTAATTCCACCTGCCTTTTATAGGTTTGCTATATGATTTTTGGAAAATAGTTTATACTCCTGTTTAACAAATCCCCCTATCCATGAGATAGGAAAAGAATTTTTAAAGAAATGTTTGATTCTAGGCAATAATTTTTTGCGCTGCTCTGGTGATAATGCTAGTCATCCCCCACTACCACATGAACAATTAGCTTATTCCTTTGAAACACAGTAGGCTCTTTAGAAGTGTAGAAAAGCATAAAGGCATAAAGCCAAAATCAAATATAATCCACTCTAACGCAGACAACTTTTAACAGTGTGGTGTATATAGAACTCTGTAATCTTTGTATATGATTATACTTTTTAAAGGTTATAATTCAATTCTATTTTAAAACCTGCCTTTGTAATTTAATATTATAAGGTGTATTTAATATTAAAAGGTGGTGGTCAATAATTATTCTTCAATAATGTACTTTTAAATGATTGCTTTTGCCTCATCTTATGAAGTTTTCGTGATTTTTTTTTAGCCAATTCCTTACATTAGGCATTAGCTACTTTTAGCTTGTTACCTTGTAAAAAATGCTGTCATGAACATCTTTCACGCGCAGATTGTGCAAATTTCCTGGTCAAGTATATTACAATTTTATGACTCTTGCTGTATAGCAGGGTCAGTCACCACATCCAGAAAGTTTATACCAATTTAACTAATTCACTGCAGTCTTTTCAAGGGAATCATTAGGGACCCTTGTTCTGTTTTGGTTCACCAGTGAGCAGAGATTTCATTTTCTCTAATTGGAAAAGATTTGGCTAGAAGCACAACCTAACTGATGGTCATGAATAAATCCTTTGATCTTCCCCAGGGAATGTCAAAACAAGTTTGCCCTCTTGTCTCTGAAGGCACTTGGAATCCAATTGTCCAAAGAACCACTCTCTTTGCCCAGTCATCGCTGACCTTACAGACATTAAAGACTGTCCTGGGATGCCTTTGGAGCCAGGGAGCCTAAAATCCTGAGGCTGGTCATGGTATACAATCTGCACCTGTGGTGGTCCAACACACCTGAAATGATATGTTGAAATTAAGTCTTATTCTATAGTAAGGAATTTTTGTGTTATTCTAACAGCAATGGGAGGCTATTACACAGCTTTTTTAAAAAGTGATATGATTTGACCTTTAAAAAATAATGTTTTGTGTATGAGTAGAATGAATGGTAGGGGCAACGTGGAAGCAGAGACTGTTGCAGGAAGGTGATTTGAAACAGGCTGATGCCAGAGAGGATGGAAAGATTGTGCATTGGAGCCACATTGTTCAAAAGATACACAATTTCACATAGATGGGGGAAGAAGTTTTAGAGATCTATTGTACAACATGGTGACTATACTTAGTAACAACCTATTGCATTCTTGAAAATTGCTCAGAGAATAGATTTTAAGTTCTCACCACAAAAATATTAAGTACATACACTCATTAGTTTGATATCACTGCCTCACAATGTACACATATTTGAAAACATGTTGTACGCAATAAATGTATACATTTTTATTTGTTGATTAGGACCATTTTTTAATTAAAAAAAGAAATTAAGCCTTATTGAATGAAGAACTCCATACTTGTTTGCTATATCAACATTTTAAACAATTGTGCATGTAATCTGTCTTTTGCTGGTTTCTCTAGAGGTGAGGTCTGAGATGGAGATGCTTATTCAAGGGAGTTATTGAGGGAGAGCTCTCTAGAGAAAATGCAGTAAGGGGAGAGGGAAGCTGGACAGGGAAGATTCGGGGTCAAGGGAAGTTGTGGTTCAGCTGAAGTCTAGTCTTAGCCTGATCCCGCAGGGAGCTCAGGCCTCCCTGCCCCCTGGAGGCAAGGACACTGGCATTTTAGAAAATTATTATTATAGAGATATGGGGTACAAGTAAGGGTTAACTACACAAGTAGGCTGCATGCAGGTTAAGTTTGGGTTTTCAACTGGCTCTCACTTCCCCTGGTTTAGGAGCAGGTACCCTTTGTGACACTGACCTTTTGTGCTCTCTGTATAAGTCATTTGAAGCTGTCTTTCCCCAGGGTTGGGAGGGCACAGTTGGCAGGAGGGCAATTCCTTAGGGAAATGACAACTGGGAGCTGTCAGCAGCCAACACGCCCAGCAGCTGGGAATGGGTGCACCAGTCCAGTAAAGGGTTCTACACCAGGCACCAAGAGCATCTACTACAGTATGCATAAATAAATTACCCTCATGAAACATGTCAACATTCCAGGTAAGCCCGAAGTCCCCATGGATCAATTTTACGCCCTTGCCTTGGAAGTCACACGGCATTATTTTTGCTGTAAACACAAGCCTAGCCAGACTCAAGGAGGAAGGGCCTAGACCCCCCCCACTTCCTGATGGGAAGAAAGACACAGTTACATTGAGAAAACAGCATGTGGACTGGGATACATCATTGAGGTCGTCTTTAGAAAATAGAATCTGCCACAATATTTAATTTGACTGTCCTTATGTTTTAACTGGAGAGTTTAATTGGATATGTTAACTGATATGATATTTTAATGTTTAAATTTGATATGATTACTGTTTAGACTAATTGCCAGCATTTCTATATTGAGCTTTACATTTAAACTGAATTTTTTTCTTTGCTTCTTTTTCTTTTTTTCTGTTTCTTTTTTGCTTTCTAGTAAATTGAATATATTTTATATATCCCTCCTTCTACCCTACCACTGTTTGGAAGTTATACATTATTTTACCCTCTTAGGACTTACCCTTAAGTGTTTAATACCCGCATTTGACTGACAGTCTAAAGGTATCAATATTTCCAGCTTTATCCTAAATAATATAAGAAGCTTAAAACATTCTAACCCTACCTAAACTTACAGCTATTTCTCTACAGGGTAGATTTGTATTTGTTGTTGTTGATTGCTTGTTTTGTTTTGTTTTTGTTTAACGCCCTAAATATGTACATGACATGTGTTTGTAAATTTGGATCCCATTCCTACATATGGTGCAAGCTAAAGGTTTTGATTTCCCACACAAATGTTCTATTCCACACAGAGTCCTAGGCAGATAATAAGCTTTCTTGCTGCTTTCCTGGTAGGTTTGGTTGTTCATGGAGAAGAAAACTCCCTCAAGGGTCTCCACTTGCAGCAAGTCATCTCACATCTAGCTCTCTATCTTTTTTTTTTTTTTTTCAGTTGGAGTCTCACTCGGTCGCCCAGATTGGAGTGCAGTGGCCGCTCCCGGCCATCGCAGCCTCAACCTGCTGGGCTCCGGCGATCCTTCCGCCTCAGCCTTCCGAGTAGCCAGAATTACAGGCACGCGCTACCACGCCTGGCTAATTTTTTGGTTTTATTGTAGAGATGAGGTCTCGCTGCCCAGGCAGGTCTCGAACCCGCGGGCTCAGGCAATCCACTCACCTCAGCCTCCCAAAGGCGCGGGATTACAGGCTGAGCCACCGAGCCCGGCTTAGCTCTCTATCTTATAAAGTTCCCGGGTTATATCTTTGGTCCCATATGGACATTAAAAACCCAAATTCAGCCAAACAAGGTGGCTCAAGTCTATAATCCCAGCACTTTGGAAGGCCAAGGTGAGAGGACTGAGCTCACGAGTTCGAGACCAACCTGGGCAACTTGGTGAGACCTCATCTCTACAATAAATCAAAAAATTAGCTGGGCATGGTAGCACTCGCCTGTAGTTCTGGCTACTTGGAAAGCTGAGGTGGAAGGACCACTGGAGCCCAACAGGTCGACGCTGGGGTGGCCGTGAGAGTGCCAGTGCAGTCCAACCTGGGCGATGGAGTGAGACTTCAACTCAAAAACAAAACAAAACAAAAAACCCAGATTCAGGCCATTTTGGCCTGTATCAGAGTCCAATGTCCATCTTGGACCACTGTGGCATCAGCTCCCATGACTACTACTATGGCTTTGAGCTCTGTCATCAGTTCTGACACCTGAGAAAGGCTGGCCTCATGAAAGGACCCCCATGTTTGGTTTAATGCTCTGCTGCCACCCTCTTGAACAATTTTATCTTTGTACTTGTGGTTTTTTTTTTTGTTTGTTTGTTTGTTTTGAGTTGGAGTCTCACTCTGTCACCCAGACTGGAGTGCAGTGGCCACTCCCGGCCACCGCAGCCTCGACCTGCTGGGCTCTGGCGATCCTTCTGCCTCAGCCTTCCGAGTAGCCGGAATTACAGGCATACGCTACCATGCCCGGCCGATTTTTTGATTTATTGTAGAGATGAGGTCTCGCTGCCCAGGTGGGTCTCGAACCCACGGGCTCAGGCAATCCACTCACCTCAGCCTCCCAAAGGCGCGGGATTACAGGCTGAGCCACCGGGCCCGGCTTCACTTGTGTTTTTTAAGTGAAGTCCAATAGCACAATAGAGTATGTGCGTGAGCAGAGGAGACATCTGCCACATTTGCATATAGCATTGGTGATGCCTGTGGGCACAGAGTTCTGGTAGCCCATCAATGCATGGGAGATCAGTGATACTCATAGCAAAAACAAGGTAAGTTTATTATTTCTGTGACTGGGTAAAGGCACTGACAGTCCCAAATGGTCATACTTTTTATTGGACTCAGAAGTTGCAAAAACGCAGAAAGACGGCAACGCCATTCCAAGAAACAGAGACAACCAAGGATCTCGGTCGTATCTTTTGCTATTCATGCTACTTTCTTACGTTAGTCAACCGCTTATGCTGAAGATAATACAAAAGGAAAGAAAAGCTAGAGCAACCTATAGTTCCTTTTCCTGTCTTCCCTTTCCTACTCATCAGTTAGCTGAAGGTAAAAAGGTTTGATAGAATGTGTGTGAATCAAGAAGTGAAATATGACGAGGGAAGCCCCCCCCCCAAAACCAGAATTATCTTTTGGAGGGTGGGCCTCTTGTAATACATGTGGAATTTGCTCCTCCAGATCAATCGGTGAACCAAAGTTTTTATCTGGAAGTTTGGAGAAGATTGTATCATGATTTGTGGAAGAAATGTCCTGAGTTGTGGCAAACAGGTGACTGGTTCTTTCACCGTGACGGTGCATCTGCCCACACTCCCCTGTGTTCAGTTTTTGACAAAAATGGCATGGCCCTCGTGCCTCACCCTCCCTATTCACTCCGTCTCACCCCAAGTGACTTTGTTCTTGTTTCTTTGGATGACAAGAGCCCTCAAAGGGAAATGTTTTGCGGATGTGGAAGAGGTGAGACAAAACATGGTAGAAGCACTAAAAAGCACCAAAATTGACAAGTTCAAAAACTGTTTTGAGGAGTGGAAAAAGCATCTCGATAGACACATTGCATCAAATGGAGAGTACTTTGGAGGTGACTGAAGTTTAAACATGTAAGAATAAATACAGAATTTTTTTGTAAATAAATTCTGGTTTCTTGGGTCACCCCTCGTAGAAGCCCTTGAGTTCATTTTGTATAGCATTTCTCCTGATTTCTGACAAGATTTGTATGTCTGCACAAGCTCTGAAATATAAATTGTTCAGTCTTGGTGATTCCACATATGAGTTAAATGCTCTTATATTTGCGTTTAAAATTGCATTACACAATTCATAAAAGAATGGCAAAATTCATGCACAAGCCTTAAATTTTATTATTATTATTACTTTTGCTTACAACCGTATTAAATAGGAAATAAATGATACCACTATGAGGCAAGAAAGAAACGATGAAAAAAGGGAAAAAAAGTGTTACCATATAACACCTTAAATAGCACTACCACTGGTTTTTGAATAAGGATCCTACATTTTTTTCACCTGGCTCAGCAAATAGTATGGCTGGTCTTCAATTTGGAGATTTTCCTGACTTTCAAATTTAGCTGTGTTTCATTAAAATGTTGTTTTCTTCCTAAGAATTTTAGGCGTTCTTCTGTGCCCCATGAGCCTTTGACGTGATCTTCCACTTTGCTTCTGTCTCCCACTTCCCCTAAATCCCTGCTCTTGTCCAAACTGTCAGGTTACGTTCTGAAAATAGACCCCAGTAGGAAACTGGGCAGTAGCTCAATCTAACTCATGCCCCCAGGAAATACAAGGGCCCCTGGCTGAGGGCTCTATATTTCACTTTCAGAAAGAATGGCCACCCCTTTCCTGGGGCCCATAGAGACCCCTGCCCCTTTCTGCCTCCCTCATTGACCAGCTCCTTTATGGTAATAGCTCTGCACTCACAAATCCAAGGAGGTAATTGTGGGTAGATGTAAGAGAGGGATCAGGAGTTAGGGAGTCCCAGGACAGCAGCTGTGATAGCAATTTGCTTCAAACTCAGTAATAATTGGAGTGTCCCAAATGGTGAGACAATGAGCCTTTCAAATAAGGTCATGGAAAGCTCTGGAAGAACCAAAGGGGACAAGAACTAGGCAAAGTCACCCAGAAAAAAATATCCAGCTTCTGCTTCTTAGCCCAGGGTTCCTTTAACGAGACCCCAGATGGTCTCCAGACATACTAGAGCAATTCCCAAGAACTTGGGTCATGGCCTAGCTCTGGGGGACCAATCAGTCCTGCATCTGGAAAACTCATATGCAGTTCCAAATTAATATATTTAATGAAGGAAGCAGGGGACTAGGCTATGGACCAGTTTCCCCTCTCTCTGCCTTGTTGCTTGGTTTCACACAGTCCATCTCCACCCAACCTAAGTACCTGGATCTTATCTGGAGTCCTGATTCTGGAACTTTTATCTGGAATCCTGATTCTGGAACATCCTAGGACTAAGCCAGGTATGTGTCCCTTGGACATGGAGAATAGGGCATTAGGAAGCCTGCTGAGAGCTAAAGATCCCACCCTGGGGGAAGGCCCTGGCCACCCACATCCGAGTGCTCAGATTTCATCTTTTACAATCTTAATTAAAACTACATACCATACCTGTCAGAGGCACTATGTCACCACTCAATACCTCCCAGATCTCCCAGGCCCCAATCTCAGCCTCTAGTCAAGGCTGGGTTGGGACTTGGGGGTGGAGTTGACCTGTAAAGTTGGGCAAAGAAAGATTATAAGTTTTGGAATCAGACCAACCTGAGTCCACATCCCAAATCTACCCTCTTGTGAGTTAAGTGTTTAGGGTCAGGTGATTTTTATCTCTCTGAGTCTTAGTTTTCTTATCTGTAAAATGGGGGTAATAATAAGACCTATGTCAAAGGGTTGTTGGGAAGATTGTGTAAGAAGCATTACAGCATGGACAAGCTTTCAAAATGCCTGGCACGGGGCAGGCATTTAACATGGATTGAATGAATGAATTGAATGAATGAAATGTCATGAAACTTACTAGTGTTATGAAACTCATCCCCAATACCTTTTTTTTTTTTTAATCTTTCCGTCTCCCTTGCCACTCTTCTAATGTGAGCTAAAGACACAGCATAGCACAGAGCTCAGAGTTCAGGATCAGGACTGGTTTTGTCTCAGCCCTGCTGTTTCCTAGGTGACTTTGAGACTCCATTTTTCTCTTCTTCAAATGGACAGAAATGAGGGCACCTACCTCCTAGTTTTGCTTGTGAGGACAATGTGAGCTCTCTCGGGTAAAACTCTCAGGCACAGACTAAACCCCAAGATACCTAACCCTAAACCTTAAACCCTAAAATCCTAAAATAAAAAGAAATGCAGGGCCTGATGTTGGGGAGTAGGGCCAGCCTGATTGGAGCTGCAGGGAATACAGGTGGGCACCAAGAGCGAATCTTGTATGGCCCCTGTTATCATTGTTTTTATTTTATTTTTTTTAGGGTTTTAGGTTTAGGCATCTTAGGGTTGACTCTGTGCTATGATTTGAATACTCCCTCTAAAGCTCATGTTGAAATTTAATTACCACAATGGTATTAAGAGGTGGGGACATTAAGAGAAGATTAGGCCATAAAAGTGAATGATCTCTGTCTCTTGCTCTCAACCTCACTTATCTTTCTGCCTTCTGCCATGGTATGATGTAGTGCAAAGACCCTTGTCAGATGCTGGCACCTTGATATTGAGCTTCTTGTCCTCTAGAACCATGAGCCAAACACATTTCTTTTCTTGTAAGTGACCCAGTCTGGAGTAGCCTGTTATAGCAACACAAAATGGACTAAGACATGCTGGTACCAACCACCATGCATTTGCCCACATGGAAGTGCTGGGAAATTATAAGGAGCTGCCTTATCCAGTGGATGGAGGGAATTGGTATATGCATACCCAGTTCCCTCACCTCTTGGGTAGGATGATGCTGAGGTATGTGTTCTACACTGGTTCCCAGAATTTCCTCAGTGGGATTAAGCTCCATTTGCTCATGGTGGTATCCAGCCTGATAATACAACTTGATTCTCTATTGGTCCTTCCTGGCATTACTTCCCCCATTTCTTTACACATATTTCTGCCACTTCCTATATATTCATATTCAAACTTCATATTCAAACTCTTGTTTTAGGGTCTACTCCTGTGGAAACCCAAATGAAGCCATCATCATTTCTCCAGGGCCTAGCACAGTACCCAGTAAGCAGTCAGCACTCTGTAAAATTATTTCTGGAGTGAATGACTGAATGGATAACTGAATACATCACAGAAGTCACTCAGAGCAATTTACTACTGCTGTCTGGGCCTCAGTTTCTCCATCTATAAAATTACCACTGGAGGAGCAATGAGTTTAGGGAGAGTTGGCCTTGCAGGCCTCAAATCAGTGGTTTTCAAAGGGAGCAAGTTTTGCCCCCAAGGGGACATTTGTCAACTTGGGGAGACATTTTTATTGTTATAACTGGAGGAGAGGACTGTGCTACTGGCATCTAGTGGGTAGAAGCCAGAAATACTGTAAAACCTCCTAGATTGCACACTACAGACCCCACAACAAAGAATTTTCTGGCCTAACATGTCAATAGAAATGAAGCTGAAAGATCTTGCTTTATCTCTTTCAGCTCTAAAGTCTATGATTCTAATAAGAAATCAAAGTCTTCTGACTCAAATGGGTACAGTTTCCTGATCCGGCTTCTAAGGAACCCAATTGCCATGGTCGATCTATTCACACATGCACATGCTTTACACATTTTTATTTCTAAAATCAGGATATGTCTTACAGTCAATGGTGTAGCATTGTTTAGTTGGAAGAGGTCTTATTCTTCTTTCCTTAGGTAGGTGATATCCTATTTCTTCCCTTAGATTCATAGTTCATTAGAAACTAGATAGTGCCGTGCTATTCTAGGGATGCTTGGGACTGTATCTAAGCCTTCTACATAAGAACCCACATTCTGCCAACCTGATTTCCCACTGAAAGTGTTCCAACCAATATGGAAAACTAGCAGCTTTTTAAAAAACTTGTTCTGACTGGAATTCTTATTTCTGTCTTTTCATACCCACAGGCAAAGCTACTCTTCATTTATACCTTCAACATTTTTGCTCAGTCTTGAGACACTACCCTGCAGGTGTCCCCAGACCTCCAACCCTCTGAGAAGCCATGTCTGTTTCTACTTAAATGAAACTCAGGCACTTAAGAGGGCCTCTCAGCACAGACCAAGACTCCAAATGGCTCCGAGCACTGAGGTATAGCTCCTCTCAGCTGAACTTCCCTATGGCTGTCCAGTAGAAAAGACCCCATGAAACATCCTCCTGATGACCCGACTTAGGGTAGACCAGATGTTCATGCCCATCTTTCCCCACCAATCTCACCAGAACTCTAGTTCTCTTAAAGTGAGTAGTCACTTGGGAGACCATTAAGTCATCCTCCTGGTTCCAGGAAAGGGATCTTTTCAGTATTTATATTTCCTGATTTAGCTCATGTCCCAACTCCTTTAAGAAACCCCCAAGTTGAATTAACTGCTTCTCTCTGTGTTCCCACGGCCCTCTGAATTTACCTGAAGCACCACGGCACTCATCACGATAAATCATAATTATCTTCTCTGCTGCTAGGTCAGTGTTTTCAAACTAGAGCCTGAGTCAGAACCCCCTGGAGGACTTGTTAAGCACAGCACTGGGCAAGCACCCTGCAGATCTCTGAGCCAATAGCTCTGGGATGGAGACAAGACTGCATTTCTAACAAGATCCCAGGTGAGACTGAGGCATTTGTTCAGAGACCACACTCTGAGAACCGCTGATCTAGACCGTGAGTTCCTTAAGGTCAGAGTTTTTGCCTCGTTAAAATTTCTAGATTCCTATCACAGGGCAGGCAAATTTGCTAAATGAATTTAATCATGTATTAATTAGTTGCACCCTCTGTGCTACGCACAGCATTAAGCTTTATTAAAAAGAGGTATAAAGTGAGTGGCAATAGTTGCTTCATCCTGCAGGCGGCACTAACCCAATGATGCATCTGATAACAAGGATGTCTCTTCTTGCTCCCAAACTCCATACGTAGTGCCTTACACATCTTGTCTCTTTTCGTCTCTCCCCACCAAACCCAGTAACATGTGTTTTACTATCCCTGTTTATTTTCAGAGTCGTTAGCAGAGACTTAAGTCTCTGATATTCAATGTGAATTTTCTTACCCCTGGAGTCCTTGGGTTATGATAAGAGGCATTTAATCAAAACCACGTGTTAAATAGACCAAGACTTCCTAGAGCTTCCATATTACTGAGGGATTTGGAAAAGGGGGCTGTTTTGACACATGGATACTGGTAAATTAATTGGCAGGATTCTAGTTTTTTCATATTGACTATATTAAACTAATTTTTATCACAAAACACATGACGTCAAGGGGATTTTGCCTTTATGTAATTGGAACTTCCTAATAGCAAGATTCATTCTTCAATTCTGGCTGTACATGAGTAATATCACTTTCCCCAGGTGAAAGTCAAAGGTAGTTTGGTCTAAAATCTAAGCCTGTGCTTTTAGCCACTTCTTTTTAAGTAAAAAAGACAAGGCTTGTATGGGGAAGGTTGACCAACATTTTTTTTACAGAGGTCCTGAGAGTCTTGTGTAGAGAGGTGAAGTTGGAGCTCTTTCAAACACTCTTGGAAATGTAAGTGTTGTTTTGCCTATCCGACACCCATTGCCCCATAATCCTTGTTATTAGGATTATAATTTTGTTTGGGGCAACAATAACCCTGGTCCCAACGGATAAAATATTTTCACTAGCCGGGCTCGGTGGCTCAACCTGTAATCCTGCACCTTTGGTAGGCTGAGGTGAGTGGATTGCCTGAGCCTGCGGGTTCGAGACCCGCCTGGGCAGCAAGACCTCATCTCTACGATAAATCAAAAAATCAGCCACGCGTGGTAGCGCATGCCTGTAATTCTGGCTACTTGGAAGGCTGAGGCGGAAGGATTGCCGGAGCCCAGCAGGTGAGGCTGTGGTGGGCAGGAGCAGCCACTGCACTCCAGTCTGGGTGACCGAGTGAGACTCCAACTCAAATATATATATATATATATATATTTTTTTTTTTTCACTCTAGGCAAATCATTGCTAACCCATTCTGGTGTACCAGACACCATCTTTCACAACCTCCTTGGGACAGCTATGTAATGCCCTTTTGGAAAGGATAAGAAGGCAGAGCATTTAAAGGAATCTTTTTGCTCCTGCGTCATCCTCCCTGTTTGGGATGCTGGTTTGATGTCTGGAGCTGTGGCAACTACACCGAGATTTTAAGCAGAAAAGCATGAGGAATGATGCCAACAGAATAAGGATAACTGAGACTAGGATTTTAATGCTATTGTTAAGCTGCTGTACCTGCCTTACATTGCTTCTCCCTAGTTTTATTTTAATTCACAATGTGTATCCTTTTGGTTTAAGTCACGACTTATAGCCATAAGCATTCCTACCTGATAGATGGTCCCAGGATCCATCCTTCCTACACAAGCAGGGTTTTATTCTCCTCAATAGAGACAGCTTGGGAAGGTTCACATTAATCCAGCTAGTGAACTTGTTTTTATCCATAAAAAAACCTAAAATTTAAGAAATGAATTTTTTCTATGTACCTTCATTCAACAATCAAGTGCCTTTTCCATGCCAGACAGTCCTGTAGAGGCACTGGGATACAGCTAGGAACAAAAGAGATAACGTCTCTGTTGTCTTACATTCTAGTGGTGGGAGATAGAAAACAGAACAGAACACAGAAATATGTCTGGTGGTGACTGGTGCTACAAAGAAGAGGAGAGAAAGGACAGCAGAAAGGATGGGGTGGAAGTGCATTGCTACATGATAGAGAAGGTTACATTGGAGAAGAATCCTGGAAGAGGCTTGGGGAAAGGGAAGGGAGCCCGAGAGCCAGAGAGAGAGAGAGAGGGAGAGAGAGGGAGGGAGGGAGAGAGAGAGAGAGAGAACCTATCTGAAGGAAGGAATTTTCAGCAGATAGAAGAAATAGCAAGTACAAAGCTTTGAGGTGGGAGCTTGCTTCTGTCCTAGATTGAGAAAAAAGATGACTGCGGCTACCATTGCCCCATGATGGGGGCTGAGCTCACAGATGCATGGGGAGTGCCCGAAAGCCATGGTGAGACTTTCTCTGCAGGCTTGGAAGCTACATTCTCAGTCACTTCTGGCTCCTCATCCTCCCTCCTTTGAGACTCCTGCTATCATGTGCATCTCATCCCTGCCCATGTCTGCTTCCCTGGGGCCACTCCATGGCAGCCCTAGCACAGTGCCCAATACATAATTGACATTCAAAGATACTTGTTGAATGTGTGAATGGACAAGCTCAACCCATGAAATGAAGTCCACTCTTTGCCCTGCGATTGGGCAACTTCTCTGTACCTCAATTCCCTTACCTATAAAATGGGGATCATTGTGTTATAATCCCTTGGTGTTTCTAAGGAATGGGAAGACTTTTAAGAAACAATAATAAAACAGTAGGTAACATTCTAAATACCTGAACCTCATGAAGTGAGCCATCGTACCATCCCCTCTTACAGACGATGAAACTGAGGCACAGAGCACTTCAATCATTTGCCCGAGGTCCCACAGCTACTAAGTGGTAGAGTCAGAATTTGAATTGCTAAAGAAAAAAAAAACTGAAATCATATCCTTTGCAGCAATATGGATGCAGCTGGAGGTCATTATTCTAAAGTGATTTAATGCAGAAACAGAAAACCAAATACTGTGTATTCTCACTTATAAGTAGGAGCTAAAAACTGGGTACACAAGGACCTAAAGAAGGGAACAGACACCAGAGACTCCTAAAGCGGAGTGGGAGGGAGGGGAACAGGGATGGAAAAACTTATGATGGGGTACCCTGTTGACTATTTGGGTGACAGTTTCAACAGAAGCCAAAACCTTGGCATCACATAATACACCTAAGTGACAAACTTGCCCATGTACCCTCCTGAATCTAAAATAAAAATAAATATAGGAAAAACAAATTTAAAAGGTATGCTTAAAAGTCTAAAATTAAAACGAAAAATAGCATTTTAAAGTATTAAGGCCTGGCGCAGTGGCTCAAGCCCGTCATCCCAGCACTTTGGGGGTGGGGGCCGAAGCAAGAGGATTGCTTGGGCTCATGGGTTCCAGACCAGCCTGGGCAACATGGTGAGACCGCATCTCTACAATAAATCAAAAAATTAGCCGGGCGTGGTAGGGCACATCTATAGTTCTGGCTATCTGGAAGGCTGAGGCAGAAGTGTCGCCGGAGCCCAGCAGGTCGACGCTGGAGTGGCCATGAGCATGCCACTGCACTCCAGCATGGGTAATGGAGTGAGACTCCAACTCAAAAAAGTAAAACATTAAATACATAAATATGCCTTATCCTCAAAAAAAAAAAAAAAAAAAACCAGCTTCCGAGCTCTGAGGTGGGCTTAATAACTATTCCTACAGAAAGGATGCCTGAGAAGGAAGCAAGATCTTAGCAAAAACTCAACAAATGGTAGCAGGCACTATGTTTGTGGTGGTGGTTGTTTGTTGATGTCATTATTACTGTTACTATTAGCATCGTGCCCAGTTGCCCCAGGAAACCGAGGCCTCCCTAACAGGATGGGTGAAATAGACACCATCTGAAAGCCCAAAACAAAGAAAGCAGAGGAAACTCTGCCTGCCTTGGGAAATAGTTGAATGCAGCTCCCAAAGGGCCCAACTTGGTTTGGGAAAGGGGGGTTGGAGGTGGAGAGATGCAGAGGAGGAGAGTACCCTCTCCCTCCACCCCCAATCTCCTAAGCCAGGCAAACCGCACGCCCCCAGCTGAGGCATCACATAACTGTAGCAGCTGTCCAGAGCAGAAGAGGCCCGCACCTGTTTGCAATGTAATTTAGCTATTATCAGCCTTCCCATCCAGCTGAAATTCAAAGACTGAAGAAGGGGATGATGGGGGGAAGGGGCTGCATGAGGCGGGTTAGGAAGTTGGAGAGGTAAGATGATCAAATGTCCTAAATTGCCTCCACTTTAATGCCTTATATAAAAATTTCCTGTAATGCATGTTACCATAAATACAGGATTGCTGAACAAGCCCTGAGCAAGATGGTTTTCGAGCTGAACTCCCCCGGAGGGAACATTTGGAGCCAGCCTGGTGATGTCCCACTTCTCAAATTATCTTGTTGTAAAAGTCTGGCTCCCAAGGCCAAGATTTACTGGGCTGAGCAAAGCTATATCGTGTTCTCCACTGGGCAGCATTTAGATTCACTGCTCAGAGGAGGACCAATTCCCTTCCGGCCCCATCTCTGCTTACCGAGATACGGGAGGGGTGGGGATCTCATTACCCGCAGGATTCTTTCTATTTAGCTCACCTCCATCCCCACATCAACCTGTCAGGGCTGGCAGAGACCGACAGCATAATCCCCAATCCTGGCCCCAAGGAACCCAGCCAGATATTGGGGTCACTGGGGCACACTCTGACAGTTCTCAAGGAAAAGTGTGCAGGATGCACCTGGCAATTGGTCCTAGTTTCTCTCAAGGGAAAAAAAAATGGAAGAGGCAATTTCTTTGTTGATAAGACTCAGGTTCAGTTGAGAGTAGTATTTTATCATATGCCTGCTGAACCCCCAAAACTGCCTTAGGCTCTCATAGTGGTGGTGGTGGTGATGACGATACAAGGAGGAGGAGCCAATACTTCCTGAGCATTTGACTACATGCTCTTCTTGTGGGTTACATTATTTGATTCTCATAACCCCCCTAAAAGCCAGACCCTGTTATGACTTCTTATCTCAGATAAGAATAACAACAGAACATTGAATTCATTGTATGCAAGTGTTTACACAACTGGGCGAATGTTGTATGAGATGTGTCCCTGACTATGAGGAGATGCTGGTGTAGTCAGTCTTCATAAGCATAAATTTTAACTGAAGTTCATCATAGAAAGGATTTAAACACAGAGTTCTTTTCCAGAAGCATACTGGAGAACGAATACTAATTTGGGAACAGGGTGATCATGAGGGTTAGAGAAGAACCTTAACAGGTGTCTTTTCTGGGATTCCTCCCAAAATCAGAGCCTGAGGCAAGGGGTTGTGAACAGTTTATTTAGGAGGTGCTTCTGGGAGCAGGAGTGAGGGATCAGGTGGAGTGGACAGGAGGAGGGGAGGAAGTAATACAAGATACGAGATACAATATAACAAAAACAAAACAAAACTTCTAAGGCCACTGCAATGGGGGACTGATGCTCAACTCACAGGGACTTTCCAAGAACTCACATGGTATGCTTATCATAATTGTCTCTTCAAGGGATGAAGAGGAGAAGCATTTATCCACCATTTCCTATCATATATTGGTTGAGGGGTACCCTATGGGCTGAACTTCCCCTACACTCCCAGATTGCTACATGTGTGCATGGTGTGCAGTTTCTTTAGCATCCATGTGATGTGTTAGACCAGTCCCAGGGTAGGAAGTGAGTGACATACAACACAGGCTAGAGGTTTGCAGTAGCCAGGACAAGAATTAGATAGAGGTGAGGCTCACAGGGCATGAATCAGTGCCGAAGAAGTGTTTCATCTTTGCATTAGTCAGGGTAAGCTGGGTTTTGCTGCAGTAATGAACAAACCCAGATCCTCAGTGGAACAAGCCAGCATCTGGTAAACTACTTGATACCTAGCACTTTAAATACATTATGTTAATTTCATCTTCAAAAATATCCTGGAAGTTGATATTATTATCTACTTAATAATTATTATCTACTTAATGAATGAAAGAACTCAGACTTTGAGAGGCAAACTAACTTGCCCAGTCACTCACCTAACTGTGGTAGGACCAACATGCAAACCTAGGAATAAATGGCTTTATACTCGGTGCTTCTACTTATGTATCTATTTTTTAGAGATGAGGTGTAGTAGTGGTGCAATCATAGTTCACTACAACCTGGAACTTTTGGGTTCAAGTGATCCTTTCACCCCAGTCTGGTTAATTTTTAAAAAATTATTAATTTTGTAGAGAAATTTTTATTATTTTTTTTATTATTATTTTAATTATTATGTTTTAGGTCTCACTAAGTTGCCCAAGCTGGTCTTGAACTCCTGTCCTCAAGAGATCCTCCTGCCTTGGCTTCTTAAAGTGTAAAATCTGTGCTTTTACTATTGTATTTGTCAGAACCTAGTATATCAAGGAGGAGTTTCAGAAGTCACATTAATGTTAACTTAAACTTCATTTTAGAGCAATTTTTAACTATTTCTAACCCATAAGTTTAAAAAGTGGACATTTAATGTGTTATAAGTTGTTTTAACAAATAGGAAACATCCAAATCATGTTAAGTTGGCTCATTTTCTTTGGAACTGGGCATAAAGCATTTCCTGCCATGACTAAATAAAGAGAACGGTTGTCATTAGTATCATGTGTCAAATATGTCCACATTTTCACCTTCCAGGGATGATGGGATCTCACTGGGCTCCCTCTGATTGAGTAAGGTCCCATGACTAGTTCTGGTCAATGAGTTATGATTTTCAGGCAAGAGCATTTAATTGCCAACAAGATCCATCTAGGGTTCTCTTTCCCTCTTCTAAGGTGAAGTCCCAGACAGTGGCTCCTGGGACCAGGACTTAAGATAATGGAGAAATTTCAGTTGACCTGCCTTACACCTGTATCATGAAGAAGAAATCGGCCAGGCATGGTGGCTTATGTGTATAATCCTAGTACTTTGGAAGGCTGAGGCAGAAGGATTGCTTGAGGCCAGGAGTTCAAGACCAGCTTGGGTAACATAATAAGACCTCGTCTCTACAAAATAATAATAATTGTGCTAGTGACGCCAAACTTGCAGACTCACAGTCATACAACTGCTCTTCCTGCTGGGTCTCTATAATAAAGATCATTTCCGCAGCTCTAAGTGTGTTTTGGCACCACAAACCAAGAATGAAATGTAACACTTGGCTTTCAGATGCACAAAAGCAGGCGTTTCAGACTGGAGGATTCACAGCTGTACTCCCAGTACTTAGAACAGTTCCTGGTGCATAGTAGGTGCTCGATAAATATTTGTTTGAGGGAATAAGTATGTGGTTGATCCAAACTGATAAAACTCAAGCTAAACATCACTGAGAAGCACTGTTGAGCATGGGAGCCAGACTCAAGTCAGCAAGTTGCTGGACAATCAAAATAATTTACAGCAGCTGTTCGTAACTGCTAGTCATGAACAGAATAGGGCAGGTCCTTCAGCTAACACACACACACACACACACACACACACACACACACACACACACACACACACAACTGTATGTTTCTGTGCTGTGCTCACAATAGGTTTTTTCTCTATCTGTGATGCTAATTATTATGAATGCATTATTATAACAGTAGCAAACCAAGTATTGGAAATTGTGTTTTCTATTGATCTCTAGTAATTCATTGATTAATCCATATAAACACTCAGAGTAGAAGAGAGGCATGCAGAGAAAACTGAGCCCTGAACCACCCCTTCCTCCCTCGTGGAATGATCTGCCGGAAGCATGACAAATCATGCCAATTCTCAACTGGCTTCATTCGTCTTTAGAGATCAGAGGAACCCGTTCTTTGAGAAAAGCCAGGCTGGGCTGCACGAGGGGCCTCTGTGGGACCTCCTCCTGAAGCTCCGTCCCAGGGGAGATGGGCTGCCCTTTTAACCAGCCCTTCATCTTTGGTGCCTGAAGTATAGACAGTTGACATACTTTCCACCACCCTGTTTCTCTAATGGCTCAAAGAGAGCATCCTCTCAGATCTAGACAAAATGCCATGAACCTCCTGATTTACCATTCTGTTTATCAGTATCCTCTTAATTAGCATATGGATGGCACTATGGAAGGAAGGAAAGGGGAGAGGGAGACAGGGAAGGTGGGAGGAAGGAAGATGAAGAGATAGAAAAAAGGAAGGGAGAAGAGAAGGAAACAAGGAAGAAGGGAAAGAAAGGAGTGAAGGAAGAAAAAGAGACAGGGAGAAAAGAAAATAAGAGAGAGAAAAGAAGGAATGTAGGGGAAAGGAAGGAAGAAAGAGATTGGATGAGAAAGGGAGGTGACAGAGGAAGAAAGGATCTTAGACGCATTCATGCTCTTTCCTTAGTCTGATCTGTATCTCAGAGAACTACATTTCTGGGCTCTTTTGCCTTCTGGATGGACTTGGCCAATGGGAGGCCTTGGTGGGAGACTGGAGGATAGAAGGAGAAGCAAGTCCAGAAGCCCTCTCCCTCTTGTGTTCTCTCTCTACCTTCTTCCTGAGGCATCTCCAGCAGTGACTGGGTCTCCTCTATGGTCCCCAGATCCTGCCAAGCAGCCATCACTATGGTTGCAGCTCCTTCTAGATGGCTCTGGCTTCTGCTAATACTGCTTCTTCCTTCTGTTTCTCTAGTCCTGGGAGCAGAAGCAGATCCTTGATGCCACCCATCTCCGTGTGATGTCACCATTTCTTGTCTGGTTTCTCAGCTCCTCTATCAACCGTGGAACCAGTCCCCTGTGTTAAATACCCTCTGCTTGAAAATCCTAGGGTGTTTTGTTTTGCTTCACTTTGTTTTCTTGACTGGATTCTCATTTGTGTAGATTGTCTTACTAACCCAATTTTAAACATTATGATGCAGACAAGGTGTGTTTTTAGCATTACCCTACTTTTTTACCACCACCACCCACTTCCCTGAGTGCCTCAACTAAGCTTTACCTCATTAATTACTTATCCTTTCCCCCTCTCTCTCACTCTCCCTCCTCCTCCCTCCCTCTCTTGGAATGCCATGGCATGATCATCGCTCACTGCAGCCTCAAACACCCGGGCTCAAGTGATTCTCCTGCCTCAGTTCTCTGAGTAGCTGGGACTATAGGCATGTGCCACCATGTCTGGCCCCATTAATTCATTCTAACCAAGGTGTGAACCACAAGTGGCTTTTCTTGTTTCCCCTTCTAGGAATCTCTGCATTTGAACCAGGAACCAACTTTAACTCACAATTGTGAAGCTCTCATACCATAGGACAGAGAGCTATAGGTTTTTTTGTTTGTTTGTTTTTTGTACCTTACAATGAGGCTTCAAGGGCAGAAGTTACTGCAGCCACTCTCAAAATAATCTCAGACTGCATTCTGGAGAGAGTGAGGGCCAGCAGAGTGGTAAAAACTGTGGTTCAAACACTTGAGTGTGAGGCAGAATCACCTGATGGTAGATTGTTTAAACACAGATTTCTGGGCATGATGCTCAGAGTTTCTGACTCAGTGGGTCCAAGGAGAGGCCTGAGCACATGAATTTCTAATACATTTCAATTCATTCTGATGCTGTGGGTCTGGAGACCACACTTTGAGAACCACTTGGTTAAAATAATAATGTGTAGTTGTTGAGAATTTACTCTATACCAAGAGCTGTTTAAAATCCTTTTCAAATACTACATTTAATCCCCACAACAACTAAATAAGGACACTGAGGTACAGAGAGGCTCAAAAGCATTTTCAGGTCACCAGCTCATACCTGGCAGAATAAGGATTTGAGTCCAGAGGGTCTGGTTCCAGGACCTGAACTTCTGACATGGGACTCGTACTACGGTGTGTCCTGAAGTTCAGGCTGTAGGAAATGGAGCAATGTGAGTTCCAGCTCCACTTCCAACTGTAGGATCCTGGGCAAGTCACTTGACTTCTCTGTGCCTTGATTTCTTCATCTGTAAAAAAGAGGGTTCTGATAGTCATCACCTCACCGTGTTTACACAAGGATTTCATGCCAGAATGAAGCAGATGCAGATTCTTTGCTCTGCAATCCCTCAGACCATCTCTGAGTTCACCCACAGCTGCAGGGGACAGTTCCTGGGCTTGCTGGCCATATCTCTCCTTCTTCTCTGCCTCAGGGCTCTCTCCCAAGCCCCCTGCATCTGCTCTGCCTTCCCATTCTTCTTTGGGACAGTTCCGAGGTGCATTCTACCCGGTTCCTCAGGGGGACAACAAGGGGACTGTGCCAGGTTGTACCAAGCAGTGACCTGCTCATTAATATACCTCTACTGTCTTCCTCCCTTGCTCCTCTCCCTCTCCCTCTGCCATCCTTCCACTTCCCAGGATTACCTGCCAAATAAACCATCCATACCCATGTCTTCATTTCACGATTTGCTTTGCAAGAACCCACACTAAGATAAATGACTATTTCACCCATGCCTGGCATGCTAAGAAGAATAAACATAAGAACAGGCATACTAGCAGCTCACACCTAGAGAGTATTTCTTAAATGCCAGGCACTCTATATGTATCACATTATTTAATATGCATCCAATAAATGTTTTATCATCATCATTATTATTTACCTCTAGTCAATCCTGCCCCCCCAAAAGAAGATATTTTTCCTTCAAGTCATTTTGTCCCCTTCGTTTGCAGGAAACCCGTCCCGAAATCCCAACCAGACAGGCCTGCTGCAAAGCATCATGGGAGGAACTTCTATGCAAATATGCCCCAAAGCCCCGCCCCCGCCTGGTGCTCGATGGAGGGAAAGCCTCGGAGTGATTGTCACACTGGTCCTGTCCCTCAGCCCTGCCCTGGGGGATGGAGAGTGTAATCCACGGGCGCACGTGCTCTGGGGCTGCCCGGGCGGGACAGAGCTGCCTGACCCTCGCCCTCCTTCCCGGCCGACTCCCTGGCAGATCTGTTGAATGGGGCTTTCATTTCGCTGACCCTGGGGTCATCTGTTTTCAGAACGTGAAATATGGCCGCCTGGCCAGGACAGAAGCCAGAGAGATAAGCGCCAGGGAGGAGCCTCGCGTCCAACAAGCCGTGACTAATGATGATTGGGGTGTGTTTGGCGGGGCAGAATTTATTTGGCTCCTGGTTCCCCAGGGATTAACTCTTTGTGGCATCTCGAGCCCGCGGCCCTGAAGCCCCTGGCTTTCAAGCACATTGGGCTTTCGATTCTGTTCACCCAAGCAGGGTTTGGTGTATAGTGGACATTCAATAGGTATCTATGATAGGGAAGAAGGGAAGAAAGAAGGGAGAATAAGGAGGACAGAAGTGAAGGAAAAGAGGGAGGAAGGGAGGGGGCACGTATTTCATGACCTTGCATCCTCATCAAAATAAAATTGGCTTACATTTGTCATGTGTTTACTATGTGTCGGGTCTTGACACTAAGCAATTAATGTGCATTGTTCCATTTAATCTTCACAAATCTCTGAAGTACAATCATATAAACCCATTTAACACACAAGGAAACTGAGACTCACGTATTATTTTGTATGCACATTCAACAAATGGGAAGGCAGAGCTCAGAGCAGTTGAATAACTTGCTAGGAAGTGGCAGAGCTGGAACTTGGAGACTCAGTCTTTGGCTTCTGCCCTTGAGCTTGTAGCATCTGTGACAAACTGTCTTCTGGTATAAACATTGAGGTACTTACATATCATTTTAAAATTGCTTTTTTTCTATGTAACAAACACGCTCAACATCTCAAAAGTGTACAAAAATGAACACTTTTCACACTATGGGTCCACAGTTTGGTTGTGGTTTGGCTGATGTAGGCTTGGCTTGGCTGAATCAGGCTTGGTGCCAGGCTTCCTGTTGGGCTCAGATGTTTCTGCTCTTTGTGAATTCATTCTAGGGGCCCAAGCTGCAGGGGCAGCAGCTCCCCAGAACACACCTTCTCATCATGAAGTGCAAGAAAACAAGCTCAACCGAGTGGACTCACCTGAAACCTGTGTTCTGCTCACATCTGCTAGCATCCCATTGGTCAAAGCAAGTCACATGATCAAAGTCAAGCGATGAGGACATTCACACAACAGCCTTGAAGCCAAGGCAGGTGTAGGGAGGTATGGTTCTATAATATCGAGGGAGTAAAGAATGGGGAACAATAGCCAACCTACACATGAATCAAGGGTGAAAATGTAGGGAATATTATGTGAAGTGGGAGGCACAAAAACACAGAACACATGGTATTACCCCTGCCTTTCTAACTTCTCCATCTCTGCATTTAGAAATCGTTCCTCTAGCTCACATGCAGCAGAAATGTACACACACACACACACACACACACACACACACACACACGCAAATAATTGTACATTCTCTGAATGGTTGGTCACTTTAAAGTCATCTACATCAGTGGTTCTCAATCAAGGTCATTTTGCCCCTCGGGGGACATTTGACAATATCTGGAGATGGTTTTGGTTGTCACAACTTGAAGGTGGTAACATGTGATTGGTACTTAGAGTCTAGAGGTTAGGGATGCTGCAGAACATGCTACAACACACAGGACAGCCCCCAGCAACAAAGAATTATCCAACCTCAAATGTCAATAGAAGCTGGGCTCGGTGGCTCAGCCTGTAATCCCACGCCTTTGGGAGGCTGAGGTGAGTGGATTGCCTGAGTCTGTGGGTTCGAGACCCGCCTGG